>NC_085860.1:8519320-8529320 GCF_034702125.1 Engraulis encrasicolus
CATTCTTCCTGGCAGAATGGTTGTTTCCTATAATATTTTTGGGTGTCTTGCTGGAACCTCACATTTGAGGTTTCCCCTGAATGGCTCAATGATGTTGAGATCAGGAGAGTGAGACGGTCGCTCAAAAACTTCATTTTATTCTTTCTGAAGCTAGTGACGGGTTGATTTGGCTTTCTGTGTTGAAATATTGTCATGTTGGCATGTCCAAACAATGGACCATGTGCAGTTTCAAGGCTGATGTGTGTCAAGTTTCCTCCAGTATTTTTCACAGGGCAATGTATTCATCATTCTGCGAGTATGGATCAAAAGTATAATGCATTTGTAACTCAAATGTCCCCATGAAATCAGTGGTCCATGACCATGTTTCACAGAAGGGTATGGTGTAACTTCTACTCTACTTCTACTCTCCAAATGGTACTGTTAATAGTGGCCTAAAAAAGTTCCATATTGATCTCATTTTTCCAAATGACTTTGTCACAGGCATTTTGATGCTTCTCACTGTGCTATTTGGTGTATCATATGCAAAATAACATGTTTGCATTTTTGAGGTAATGGCTTTCTCCTGGCAACCCCCAACAGCCCATCTTTCCTCAAGTGCCTCTTTCCTGTACAGTTTAAAACATTTTTTCATGTTGTCCTATATTTCACCTGAAGTTATTTTTTGGTTGTCCTATGCCTCCTGAACAATTTCCCTTGCAATGATCATTGCAATGCAATGATTCCCTTGCCCATTGGCTTGATTCCAACCAAACTCCTCATATTGCATTTCTGAATTGAAATTCCAACGGTGCCAACATGACAATATTTCGACACAGAGAGCCAAATCAACCCGTCATTAGCTTCAGAAAGAATAAAATGAAGGTTTTTGAGCGACCAGTTCACTCTCCTGATCTCAACATCATTGAGCCACTCAGGGGAAACCTCAAATGTGAGGTTCCAGCAAGACACCCAAAGATATTATAGGAAACAACCATTCTGCCAGGAAGAATGTGCTGTTTTGTCATCTGAGAACATTAAGAGCCTTATCCACAACTACCACAAACAATTTAGAGCGGTCCCTGATGTTAAACAGGGCCATATTCAGCATCAGAAACTAGGGTATGTAAACTTTTGAACAGGGTCATTTGGGTAGTTTGGGTTGTGATCATGCTTTTGAAAGAGTAAACACAGAATATTGCTAATAAATATCTTAAGCCAGTCACTAGCCATGAGTGAAAAAAAAGGTTTTGTGTAATCCTTCATATTTTGTGAGAAATCGTAGAGAAAGCGTTTATTCTGCTGGGGTATGTAAACATATGAGCACAACTGTACATTTACACCACTGCTCTATGGTTTTCTGCCTGAAACCGGTTATCAGTTATACCTGTTTCGCTTCGAAACAGAGCTTGTTTGAATTTGCTGAAGAAGGCAAATTTCTGTCACTTTTGGGATGTGAAGTGTGCAGTCATAAAAGGGGTGTTTTGACAAAAAGTGATGCAGACACAACATTGAGAAACAATAAAGAAAAGCCACGCATTACTTTAGAGAACATTCAGCAATAATTTATTTTCATAATCTCAAGAACCACCAAGTTTTTCTCAACTGGAAAATTCAGTATCAGTTGCCAACAACACAGTTTTGAAAAATGTAAAGTTACTATACAAATTCTTAATAGAAAAAAAGAATAAATTAACTGTGGAATCCTGTAATTTTCTCTCTCTCTCGCTCTCTCTCTTCCTTCCCGACAATTCCACGTTTGTTTTCTACAACACCTTTTTTATTATTCATTTTGTCTGGTTATGTTTGAACAGAACCCAGTAAAATCATGTTACATGCTCTACTGTGAGACGTGGAGGGTTGAGCTACACACATGTTAGTCCAATCTAAAGTCCTTCCTTTCGCACCACTGGTATTAAAACTATTGACAACAATTAGGAAAACTCTACACCTATGAAACCGAGCAGTAACTGGTCTTCTTGTAGCACCTGAAGGGGGGTTGTAACTAGATCTGAGAAACAGAGTCAGAAAACAAAACAAACAGAACAAATGCTTGTTTATATTTGAAAAAAGAGAGAAAAGAACAGAACATTTTAAATGATGGCAAGTGTTTGTCTTACAAAAGAGTCCTTGTAGGCCACACCGTCTGCCATCTTCACGAACGTTGATAAATGCGTTAGTTTCAACTCTTACTGATCTATAAAAAAGTCTTAATGTTGCTATTGAGTACAGGTTTCCAAGGTGAAGAGGATGTGGGTATAGAAGGGTCATATGGGCATCAGAGTTCAAAGGTCACTGCAAAGCCCCCAGTACACCTATTAGGGTGGGGGTGTCTGAATTCAGGGGCATAGGCTCAGATCACTGCACATGGAGGTTCTATTCTTTTATTTTTTATTTTTTATTTTTTATTTTCTTCTTCCTGGAAGAAGGGGCAAGGGAGGAGAGTCCATATTGTTTATCCGCATGCGTGGCAATGACAAAGATGTTTTGGGCCAAAAACATGGTCCAATCTCGACATACAAAAGGATGACTAAACAAAGGGAAATAAATGCCAACTGAAGATATACAAAAACAATTTTCCTCTCACCCTGTACCCCCATTTTCCGCAACTTGGGCCAGAGTGGCATGGCACAGTAAGAAAATGAGCAGTAGTTTATGGAGAGAGCGAGTTGGTACTCACTCGTACCTGTTTGTGTGTGAATATGTGCCTGTGAGGGTGTTGGTGTTGGTGGTGGAACAGCAGGTGTTTGAGCACTGCTGGATACTTCCCTGGTTGTTGGTGATAGTGTCAAATGTCACATCATTTACACTTAACAAATAATCAACAACCCAATGCGTTACATTGGGGTAGATTTTGTTTCTGTTCACACAAAGGGTTGCTAGATCGATCAGCAGTTGGCACGTGTCTTAAAAGCTCAATGATGCTCTCTGAAAATCAAATTTAGAAAATCAGCCTAAACACATACCAGGTACCACCGTGTGCTTCTTAAATAGATACTGTTTCATTGTTTCGACATGACAGTGTCTACATATTTCATTTTTTAAAATTCTCATCCATACTTGTATGTGTAGTGTACGTGTTTCAGGTAAGTTGTGTTCCAGTTGTTGTGGGCCAAGCCAGCATGCAGAATTGCGATATAAAAGGGTATTTAAAGTATGGCTTTACGTGTAGTCCCTCTGCTGTTGGGAGAGGGGTATATAGGCAGGTGATGGTGGCAGGGCAGGGAGAATCTCTGAGAGAAATAAAGCACTGTCGCGGTCAGAAGAGTCTCACAGCTCTGGGGGAGGGGATGGGGTTGCAGTTCAGAGAGTAGTGGATGGCACCATCTCCACCAGAGTATACACCAGCAGGTAAATCATTGTTTATTAGCTGGGGAAAAGTTAAGGGTAGGCTACTGTATAGCCTCTCTGCTGCCCAGCAACTGGTGAGTATTTTAATTGACTGTATCACTCACACTGGACTTCTATATTACACTGTTGCTTTGCTATATGTGATATTTTGGATGATGACACTGGCCACAAAAAAGATAACCCGTTGCATGACACTGATTGCAATCAATTTCAGCCCTCGATCTCAAGAACCCGGAAGAGTGGCGTCACATGGTGTGATCCACAGAATAGGCGGTTAGATTGAGTTCGGTTTGTGTTTCTGTTTCCGTTTGAACTGAGGTTCTCTTGTTGAAGCTCTGGCCCTGTCTTCATGCTGGAATGCTGTTGTGGTTTTTAAAATGTGCAGTTTTATCCTTTAGGTTAAACTCTATGTGCTAATATTGGCTGTGCTCTTACATGAATATCACGTTTAAATATTAATAACTGTGGCAAGAGGTATAGACCTATGATAGACATAAATGTCATCGGGTATTGGCAGTTAACTGTGATACTGTTCTGTTTCCTTCTGTATTCCAAGTGTGATGCTGGGAACGCCATTTTGGATTTCACTGTAAGGTATGAAGTACTCAAACTGCCATGATCCCTTGTGTGGATTCTCTGCACTGTATTGAATACTGAGGGAGAGCAAGTGCTGCTGGGAGTTGTAGTTTCTTCCCCCAACACTCTATGGACTGAGTACAGTACATGTTCTGAGCACCATAGTCATACAATAGATGGGAAAGAGTTGGTGAATGGTTCAAGAGGCTGGAATCGACTCTCTGTTTACCAGTTTCCAAACACACACCATCTACAGTTTCGAGGGACTCCACTGGTGAAGAACACCTCAGACAGCACATAGATCAACAACTCCTTCAACAATCCACACTGACACTGTCCATAATTGAACAACAAGAGAGACGTCACACACAGGGAAATAAAGAAAAAACCCAAAATGAAGACCATGAAACCCTTCCCCTCAAAAATATTCCCCACATACAAACAAGACACATTTTTTTTTCAACCCCACTCCCCCAGCACGCATGTCTTCATTGTTTTGTTCTTTGTTTTAGAGGGGATAAGAATGCACCCTGCTAACCCGGAGACAGTGGAGGGAGTAGGTGTCGAGGAGGGAGGAGAGGGGCTGGTGGTCGGTTGGTCGGTTGCTTGGTCAGTATGGTTTGGGGCAGGAGGAACAGTATAAAAAGAGACTCAGGTCAACTGAGGTTGGACCTGATGGTTCCCCTCAGGTTGGGTGTAGGGCAGAGTTGGGCTTTGCGGGGTCCTGCAGTACATTTGGGCTATGTTGTCCTTGGTGGGGGACCTCTGGTCAAGGGGCAAACATCCAGATGATGTCCAAGGGTATGTCAACTCGCGTCTCGCGTCTGGTAAGAGAGTGAGGTGGGGTCTGCAGCTCTTTGGTTGCGGATCAGACAAGGTTTGAGAAGGTTGTCGGCTTTGAATGTTTCCTCATTCATCAGACAAGATTTTGGGAAGGTTGTTGGCGTCGAAGGTTCATTCATTCATTAATATCCCCCATTCTCCTAAGACTACATCCACAGCTGGCGAAAGGAGGAGGATTTAGGAACGGTCCAAGTGAACAACGTGATGGAAAAGAAAGGAATTGGTAGAGAACGAAGGAGATGGTCTTCAGTGATATAGTTTTATATAGTATGGAGAGAGATTTATATAACTTCTTTTAAAAAAAAAACTTTTTACAAAACAATACAAGAATGAAACAAACAAACGAACAAACAAATAAAACTATGAACAAACAGAAAAAAAGGGGAAAACCACTGTCCACAAAATAGGAGAAAAGCTGCTGAGCTCTCCTGTTCAAGGGCTGGAGAAGATGGGGCATCACAGAGGTCTTCAATGGACAACGTGGTGGACAGGGGACTATAATCTCATGCCACCCACATATCCAGACCCGGGATATGCAGTCGCTGACAGGTGTACGCCCCTCTCTCTCTTTCTGTGTGTGTGTGTGTGTGTGTGTGTGTGTGTGTGTGTGTGTGTGTGTGTGTGTGTGTGTGTGCACATGGGCGTGTGTAGGTGCGCGTGTGCGTGTGTGCGTGTGTGTGTGAAAAATTCGCTCTATTCCCACTGCATATCAAGAGAGATGGTGTGGGTTCACATGATATGTGTGTTTTGCCTTTGACCAACCCTTGTCTCAACACACTCTCACACACACACACACACACACACACACACACACACACACACACACACACACACACACACACACACACACACACACACACACACACACACACACACACACACACACACACACACACACACACACACACACACACACAGAGCACACACCCCGATTGTCCACATCCACATCCATTAGTCCCGACAGTAGACTGGTATGGAACAAGCCAGGCTGCTGTCACCAGGGGGGGAAACTATGTGCTATCAAGTCTGCTTGCTCTCCAGGTCAAAAGTTCAAAGGTCAGGATGGAGGAGCGCCCATGGGCCGGGCCGGGCCGCACACAGACGAGGGATGAGCGGGGTTTCCCAATGTCCAGGAGAATGGCGTGGCATCATCAGGTCAGATTCACACTCGCGTTCCCTACAGGATCAGTTCCTCTCTCTCTGTGTCTGTGAACCCTCTTAGTCCAGCCGTGTTATGTCATTCAAGAAACAGACACTCACACATACAGTACACACACGGATGGTGAGATGCAGAGGGAGGAGGAGGAGGAGGAGGAGGAAGGCTGGGTGGTCGGTCAGTCAGCTTTCATTTGTTGAGTGGTACACATCTTCCCACTGAGAGTAGAGGGGTCCAGTTCACCCTCATGGCTCAGTGCTGCCGTTAAAGGATGCCCTCTGTGGGCAGTGAGGGACCAAGTGATATGCCAGAGGGATGGAGAGAGACAGAGAGAGTTGGGGTCAGGGAGGGATGGAGAGATGGAGAGATGGATGGATGGAGAAGGGGGGAGGTCAGGGCAGGTCAGGTCAGGTCAGACGAGTGTCCCAGGCTTTGCCTTCTCATGTCCATACCACTGCACATCCAGCAGCTCAGAGCACAGGGAGCTGTTCAGGAAACAGCTGTCTTTCAGCGATCTGGATGGACACATACACAAACACACACACGCACACACACACACACACACACACACACACACACACACACACACACACACACACACACACACACACACACACACAATATAAATATAGCACAGCATTTTTTAAGCTGTGAAACAGCAAATGAATTCACATGTGCCGAACAAATCAAACATGAAATCCATCTACCTATCACAATAGTGTCGAAATTCAAAATCACAAGCTTGTCATACTGCATGAACCAGAGGCATGGGGTCAGATTTAGACTGAATAACAGTGACACTCTAGACTGCTTTACGGTCCAAATATAGACCAAAATATTGATCTGAGGTCTGCCTCCATCTACTGTTTCCTCGCCTGAGCGTGTAAGGTTGTGTTAACAGAAAACAAAGTGCTCAAACCCGAAGCACATGAAACACCCAACCGACAATAAAACACAGCATGCAAAACAGACATGATTTTAGGGGTTTGTGTTAGACCGACAAACGAGAGATTTTGTTTTTTACAGTGACACCGAAAGAAAGGAAGACGGAGAGGCGTAGAGAGAGAGAGAAGAAAGAAAGGATAGAGATACGTGTGTTGGGGGAGGGGGAGGTGGAGGAGCGGAGGAGCAGGGCTCGTCCACTGTACCTCTATTCGGCTGTGTTTTGGTGAGGAGAGGAGTTGTCTTCAGTGGGTGAACTTTCAGCCATGTCTCTGCGCCGAGGAAGGAGGTGGACACACACACACACACAACACAAACACAACGCAACACAACACACATGGACAGACGCACACATACGCAGACAAGCACCCCGAACACACACCACACCAGTCAAGCGAAGGAGGGTTAGTTGTAGAGGGAGAGGGAGGGGGAGGGAGAGAGGGAGAGACAAAAAATTGCCAAGGGGAGAGATGGTGTGGAGGAAGAAAGAGTAACGGAAAGAATAGATGGAGAAATGAAAGAATAATAAAAAAAAGACAAAAGGTGGGTTGCGATAAAGCAATAAGGTCAAAGGATTGGAGAGGGACAGAGGAAGGCAGAGAGGGGAAGGAAGGAGAGAAGAGAAGAAAAGAGAAAAGGTTAGCAGTTAGCAACCAAATGTTACAGTGTTAGCAGACTGCAGTGGCAGAGCAGCAGTTAAGTTCTGTGTGTATGTCCTACACACACACACACACACACACACACACACACACACACACACACACACACACACACACACACACACACACACACACACACACACACACACACACACACACACACACACACACGTCACACACACACACACACACACACACACACGTCACACACACACACACACAAACACACAACACACAGATTAGCGTGTCAGAGGAAGCTAGGAGGGACACTGAGGTTAACACTAACAGAAGCAACAGCAGCAGGTAGATGTGGCTTGTTAGACTTGGAAGCACAATCTATCCTGCAGGCTGGGTCACATCTACGTCAAAGGCAAAATGATTCATAAAAAAGAGGAAAGGAGGCACTAGAAACTGGTCTGGGGTCAGTTTTGGCGCCCGGCGAGGCAATGGATGTGATGGGAGTTAGGCTGAGGGGACTCTGATCCTATGTCAGTCATTAGGAGGATTTTTTGTTTGTCCTCAAAGCTGCTATGGTTGGTCAGTCGGAGTTTAGAGACTCTGTCAGTGACTATGGCAGCTGTCGCGCTCACCACTTTTTCAACCAGCCTCTCTCAAAATGATTAACAAAATGACAAAACACACAGACACAAAAACACAGTCCATCTCAGTCTCAGAATCTCTCTCATTTGCAGATGCACGCAGGCACGTACTCACGCATGCACAGTCTCTCCCTCTATCTCTCTTACACACACACAAACACACACACACGCACACACACACACACACACACGTACACACACACAAACACACACACACACACACACACACGCACACACACACACACACACACACACGCGCGCGCGCGCGCGCGCGCACACACACACACACACGCACACACACACACACACACACACACACACACACACACACACACACACACTGTAGAGCCTTACCCGCTCTGCCAGCTCAGTATATGCTGTGGGCTGATGGGGGGCGTGGCTGCCAGCTCACTGGATGGAGTTCCACTCCTCTGACTATGTGGGGAGGCAGCTGTAGACACACACACACACACACACACACACACACACACACACACACACACACACACACACACACACACACACACACACACACACACACACACACACACACACACACACACACACACACACACACACACACACACACACACAGAATGATAGAAGGGTTATTTAACATAACATAAACACATCTATATCACTTCCATCATGACAAATTGTCATCAAACGTTGCATCAAGCAGAACAACCTCCCCATCAACCGCGACGCACGCACACATGCACATGCATGTATGCACACACCAACGCACTCACAAATGAGCAAGGCAACGTGACCACATGAATTCATTAGAGTAAGGGATCAATTTACCTTCCAACGGACAAGAGTGCGCGCGCGCACGCACACGCACACACATACACTCTCACAGAAGGAGTGGGCCATGTTTTCACCCTGACTCCCAGTGAGTCACAGCTAGACCCTGAGAGAGTGATAATCCTCCCTGTCTCCAATCCCAGCAGACCACCCACTTATAACACCACCCTGTCAACTCACACCCAGCAGTGTGTGTGTGTGTGTGTGTGTGTGTGTGTGTGTGTGTGTGTGTGTGTGTGTGTCACGCACTCATAGCTTCCCTCCTTCCCCTAAAACACACTTACACACTGGCAAAGGAATGTCCTTGAGACCACCACGTCTCTGGGAGACCACTATAAATTACTGTAGCCCCCTCACACACACTCACAGACAAGCAGACACACACACAGACACACACACACACACACAGACACACACACACACACAAACAAACACACACACACCCAAAGCCAGGATAGTGGCGGCGCCTCACTGTAGAGCATGTCAAAGACTGTTTGTGACGTGTGTGTGTGTGTGTGTGTGTGTGTGTGTGTGTGTGTGTGTGTGTGTGTGTGTGTGTGTGTGTGTGTGTGTGTGTGTGTGTGTGTGTGTGTCAGTGTTTTAGGCTCCCAATAAAAAGCCCTCTGATTTACTGTCATAGTAATTCAAACTCTAATTCAATTCAATATTTTGAACAATGCAAATGCTATGGCTTTGTTTCACTTATGTGCTGCAGTCATTCATTGTGATAGAAACATGCTGACTCCTATTGCAAATGCATGCCTAACAAATGTGTTGCTCGCTGTGTGCGAGTATGTGTGTGTGTGTGTGTGTGTGTGTGTGTGTACATGTGCAAAAATGTGTTTATATGTCAGTTTGTGCATCTGTGTGTATTTGTATATCATACAGACATCAGAATGTGCGTTGGTATTTCTGTACACATGCTAGGGTGTCTATGTGTTTACAGTAGGTATACATTTGTATATGTCTGTGTATGCATTTATATCTGTGTGTGGGTGAAAGACGTGTTTTTTGGGGGCGTCAGGTTGCACAACGGCATCTAATGCCCATAAATTCATTAGTAATTGGTGGTTGATATGCTGCAATAA
>NC_085860.1:8531820-8534320 GCF_034702125.1 Engraulis encrasicolus
GTGTGTGTGTGTGTGTGTGTGTGTGTGTGTGTGTGTGTGTGTGTGTGTGTGCGTGTGCGTGTGCGTGTGCGTGTGTGCATGTTGTAAAGTACCTGGAGTGTGATGAGCGCTTCTTGACCCTCTCGTAGGGCTCGTCCAGGGAGCTCTCGCTCCACATCTTGGGCTTGATGGGCGACTTGTCGTAGTCTGTGCGCTGGTAGTGCAGGTGGCGTAGGCCGTCCAGGGACTGCGGGGGAGGGGGCCGGCTGTGCGAGGGCGGCCGCGGGGGGAGGCCTTTGTGTGGGGAGGCGGCGGGGGAGAAGGTGGGGGTGCCCGTGGTCTGGGCGTCATCTGTAGGGAGGGCAAGGTGGAATAAGGGTTAAAACGGTTAATGAGGTGTTTCGGTGATAAAATGTATGGGGTGTGTGGTGAAGATTTTACTATGTTGTGTAGTGTGTGTGTGTGTCTGTGTGCCAGGGTGTTGGAACTCACCGTCATCTAGCACCAGAGCGTCCGACAAAGAGCTGTCCTCCGATCCAATATTTGCTTCTAAATATGATAGAAAATGCAGGTCAATCTCAAAGTATTACTTGACCATACATTCTCTGTATTTTCAGTTCTTGTAGTCTAAGACTTAGATTCAAAGTCAAAAGACAGACCTGGAGCATTCGCATGTGCAAACGCTTCAAGCAGCCAGGGTGCTGGACCAAAAAGATGTACCGTAGTCATAACATTTCAGACACAAGCATTTAATCAGACAGCACAAGAAGGCTGCATCCATTCAACGTCATTATTTAAAAACTTTTCAGGCAGCACGCTGGTGTTGCAGACTTTTTGTTTCCGCTCTTTTGAGTGGAAAAGACAGCACATGGAGTCGATCTGAGTTACTGGACTGGACTTCCACCCTGCATATTTTACTGGCTATTTCAGTACCTGGAACATTCCAGAGATGCCAACAGTAGCAGTGGGCAGGAAGAAGAACTGAGAACTGTGAGAAACAAACGGCCGGATTTATTTTCAGGGGGCATAATGGAATTACTGACACAGCAAAGAACTAGGGGACATTTTTTCCGGGGGACATTTATTGAGATTTATTGAGATTGAGTTGACATTCTTGTTCCACTCACAGAGGATAGTATCAAGGAAACATCTGGCCCATGTGTCGCTGGAGATATATGCCACACAGATGGTAAAATAGTAAATGACCTGCATTCCAAGCACATTTCTGAAATGGTTTACACTGGATGCCTCACATTAACATCATTGACACACCGGATGCGAAGCCTGCCAGGAATGGAAAGGTGTCAAGTAACGGTTACCAGGAGCTGTATGGAGGGCAGTGTCTTGCTAGGGGACACCGGGAAAAAGGTGGAATTCAACAAATGATTCTCTGGTTATTGGTGACTATTCTTTCTGCTAAGCTACTATTTTCCATTGCATTTAAAAGAAAACTCCTATGGAAGCTATGTTATCTACTATTACTTTTCTGTTTACTCCTCAGCAAATGTACCAAATTGTATGTGAAGCATGTAGGAAGCTGCCCTCCAGGGTCAAGCCCTGCTTTTACCTACAGACAGACGGAATGACAGGAGGATGGGTTGGGACGGACGCATCAAGGCTCACCTTCTTGTGTGTGTGTGTGTGTGTGTGTGTGTGTGTGTGTGTGTGTGTGTGTGTGTGTGTGTGTGTGTGTGTGTGTGTGTGTGTGTGTGTGTGTGTGTGTATGTATATATATTGGGGCTTGTTTGCCTTTATTGGTGGCAGTTGGAGATGGTGACAGAAAGTGAGTGGGAGAGAGAGATGGGGGAATCGGCGAATGACCTAGGCCGAAATCGAACCCGGGTCGCCAGCGTAGTAATCCAGTGCCCTACCGTTAGGCCACGGCGGGGCCAAGGCTCACCTTCAATGATGAGCTCTGCCTGGGCTTCTTGCCCAAGTGTATACGTGGTGCTCGTTGATGTACTGTTACCGTGCTCGTTGTAGTACTGTAGCTTTTTTTTATCCAAAATGGTTGTTGTTCTACTCCTATACCAGTTTTCCATTCATCAGGAAGTCGAACAGAAGGATAAGACAGTTATCCTCACCCTCAATGAGTGATGCGCTCTACAGGGGTTCTTTCCACAGTGTACGCAGTGTTCATTGGTGTACTGCTCACTTGATTGTATGTGTATAGTATAGTAACAAAGACAGTAAGCCTCCTCACCCTCGATGATAAGTGACGCCCTCTGCGTGGGCTTCTTGTCAGAGCGTATAGTGTTCATTGATGTCCTGCTAGCTTGTTTGTATGTATAGTATAGTAAAACAGACAGTAAGCCTCTCACCCTCGATGATGAGCGACGCCCTCTGCGTGGGCTTCTTGCCGGAGCGTACGCGGTGCTCGTTGATGGCGTTCTCGATGTCCTGCAGCTTCTTGAGGGCGTTGAGGTAGGAGCTCTTGCGCTGCTTCTTCAGCTTCTTGCTGCTCACGTGCGGGTCCGTTGCCAGGCGCCGCGCCGCCTCCGTGATCTGGGACTGGATGGCA
>NC_085860.1:8549320-8551820 GCF_034702125.1 Engraulis encrasicolus
ACAAACGCAAAAGTCCCCTTTATATGCACTGAAGCCACCAACGGTCACAGATTCACAAACATGGCACACTTGTAGCACTGCCACGGGCAAGCATGGCTACTGTGGCCCATAGTGGCACTGTAACTGAAGCATACCACTGAGAATGCTATGAAGCACTCCTGACTCAAAAGCACATCATCCACATACATTTGTATCAGGGGGATAACTTCAAGCTAAACACTTTGCAAAGTGCACACTAAGGTGAATGCCTTTCATTTGTCTAATCTATTTACGGTACTAAATTGACACTATCTACATATACAATGTTAAGTTGTGTAACGTATTGCTACTTTTTAGAAGCCTATTCAGTACAAAACATCAGCCTAAGCCTTCTCGTGTATACTCCCTTATCCATTCAGTTTTTCATTCTTCACTTAGCGTTTACAAGCTCTGTAGCAAAAAGTTCCACTTCACCTCAAGTAACTCTCAGTTTCCCATATTATATCAAGCCTTTAATATACAATTCTATTAGCAATGCTGTCCAGACTAACACACTATTTACCAATGAATTATATACAAATGTACACTTTATTAGTGAGCGTATACATAGTACAAGTAACTGAATGTCAATCGTGTGTATATTGGCACAGTTTCTCTCTATGACGGCAAGGGGCAAAAGCCCTGTCTTTTAGTAACAACTGTTAGCCTTTGTCTTGGTGATGTAGCACCTCATGTTACTAATGGAGGAAGGAGACAGCCATCTTTCTTTCTGACCGGCAAGCAACACAGACAGAAGGAGTGCACCAGGGCATTTCTATAACACGGCCAGATGGTGAGAGAGAGAGAGAGAGAGAGAGAGAGAGAGAGAGAGAGAGAGAGAGAGAGAGAGAGAGAGAGAGAGAGAGGGGGAGAGAGGGAGAGAGAAAATGCTAAAAGATGTGATTGAAGGAAGGGGAGGACAGGAAGAAAGGGAAGAAAGGGTAGATGAGAGATGAGACGGGCGGAGAGAAAAGTCTGTTACTCCCACGCCACACACATCGCCTGCCCACACTGTTTACACTGACACAGACCTACAGGAGTGTGTGTGTGTGTGTGTGTGTGTGTGTGTGTGTGTGTGTGTGTGTGTGTGTGTGTGTGTGTGTGTGTGTGTGTGTGTGTGTGTGTGTGTGTGTGTGTGTGTGTGTGTGTGTGTGTGTGTGTGTGTGTGTGTGTGTGTGTGTGTGTGTGTGTGCGCGCGCGTATGTGTGTGTACATCTGGGGATGTCAGAGCAGTTCTGTCTAGTCCGCCGCTCCTTCAAACACTGTTGTAAAAACAGACCCTCAGTTTGTCCTCCCTGAAAATAACTCAGTGTGGACAGAGAGAGAGAGAGAGAGAGAGAGAGAGAGAGAGAGAGAGAGAGAGAGAGAGAGAAAGGGAGAGAGAGAGAGTCAGACGTGTGTGCGCGTGCGGCGCGCATGCGTGTGTATTCATGAAAGTGAGGTTGCGGTGTGTCATTCAGCCCTTATCTCCTCTCTTCTCATTAGGCCGAGGCGTTGGGTGATGTGGTGACCCAGAGACACCCCCACCCCACCCCACCACCCTCTCCCCCCTTCAGCCTTCACTCTCGGTCTGACTCATGCAGGACAGTACAGGACAGGGGAAGGAAGACCTGGTCACCCAGACACATGTGTATGTGACTCACAGAGATGTGGAGGGCCCAAAGACAGACATACACATGGACACATGACTCACACTGACCTGTTGAACTGTTGCATTTCAGGCCACATTCAGCTTCTCTATCATTAGTTCCTCCTCCCTCCCTCCCTCTCTACCTCCTGCCCTCGCTCTAATGACCCACGTCTCATGTCTACCTTCCTTCATCCTTTTTAGTAACATTTCCTCTTTTCCAAATCTTTCTTTCTCTTTCTTTTTTTCTCTCCCTCCCTCTCTTCCTCTCCTCTATGATGATTCGATGACCTGCTGTGTGTCGACCTTCATCCCCCTTTAGTAACGTTTCCTCTTTTCCAAATCCTTTTTCACCTTCTTTCTATTTCCCCCCTTCCTCTGTGTAATTTGCAGTGTTCATTTTCGCAGTGCCTTGAATACCTTTGTATTCCCCTGACTTGTTCTCCTCGCAGTGCACTTTTCGCTCTTTTCTCACACCATGGAGTAACGCTCTATTTCTCCCTCACTCAATTTCCCTCTCTCGCTGATCCTTTCTAACCCCCCAGTCCGCCCAGAGTTGTACTACCCCACAGTCTGTTCTCTAGAGAAGAAAGGGGGGGGGGGGTGATTAGAGATCTGGGGGCCCGCTATGAGTTTATCTCTCAGCATCTCTGGCACGGATGAGTTACCGTTGGCAGCCGCCGCCAAACTCCTTAGGAGAACGCTGAGGCCCAACCGTCCGAGCCAAACCAACCGCTGGCACGCACTGATGATGTCATCAGACCTCTGCCCGATTCAAAAGAACAAATAATGAGCCCGGATATAAACCAAAACCCACCAAAAAAGTGGGAACAACTCCAAACTCTGTGAACATTC
>NC_085860.1:8569320-8576820 GCF_034702125.1 Engraulis encrasicolus
AGAGATAGACAGACAGAGTGAGAGAGAGAGAGAGAGAGAGAGAGAGAGAGAGAGAGAGAAAGAGAGAGAGAGAGAGAGACAGAGACAGAGACAGAGAGAGATAGACAGACAGAGTGAGAGAGAGAGAGAGAGAGAGATAGAACAGCAGAGGTAAAGAAAGAAGAATGAGACATTGGATGTTTGAAATCCCTCCACTGAACCATCAAAAAGCAGTGCCACGTAATAAAGGAGTGGCACGTATGTGACCTCATATTAACCGTATCGATCCACTCTAAGGCCTTCCCCCACAATACCATCTGCTAACATGCACTACAGCATTGCCTCTGACCTGACAGTCATTATCATCAACCTACAGGGCAACAGAGAAATAGGGAAGAGAGAGGTGGTGGTGGGGCAAGACAGAGAGACGAAGAAAGAAAGAAAGAAAGAAAGAAAGAAAGAAAGAAAGAAAGAAAGAAAGAAAGAAAGAAAGAAAGAAAGAAAGAAAGAAAGAAAGAAAGAAAGGGAGGGAGGGAGAGGAAGAGATATAAATGTATGGCAGAGAGGGATATGGAGAGAGAAAAGTGATTCAGAGAAGAAGAGTGTGAGAGAAGGGGGAGAAGAAAGAGACAGAGACAGAGACACAGGGGCGGTCCTAGGGGCTGGCCGACCGAGTAATTCCCCGGGACGGCACCTGGGAGGGGGCGGCACCATTGCAAAACCCCGCCCCCAAAACAACATCACAAAAACATAATAAATATATTAAAAACCTGATTAAAAGTGTTATTTCTACACTATTACCACACTGTAATAATTACATTACTCTTTGTAGTTTTTGTCAGTTATTATAAGCGTTTTTTTGCCGCTTTTTGTCTGGGGCATGGCCACTGCAAAAGGGCTGGGTCGTCGGACGGGGCAACTCATTGTATGACCGCCACTGCAAAGAAAGAGCCAGAGACGGAGCCAGAGATACCCACCAGTAGGCCAGTGAGGGATGGTCTTTGAGAGCTTGTGTGGGGAGGGCGGGCAGCTTCTTGAGGTCAGACCTGGTGGCGTCATTACTGCAAGCACAAACACAAATGCAACGGCGTTAGCCTACAGCTCCCATCATCCCCAGCCATCAACCCACAACTCCCATGAGCCCGTTGTTCTGATGAGTACAGAAATGAATCGCTGCGTTCGTGACGGCGCACGCTGAAGCAGTTTGCGCAGGCGAACATGCACACTTTGCCATTTCAATGCATTCTGATTAGCATTTTCTACCCAGAATGTATCATAACTGTGCATTGTGCATACGCGCTGCACAGACTGCTTCTGCATGTGCCATCATAAAGGCGGCCAATGTAAATACTTTCAATTAGGAACATTCAAAACCATTACATTACAATGTACATCAAACATTCAACATTTAACATCAAACATTACGTTAAAGTCCTGCTTTCTACAACTTTTATGAGCTTGTAAAGACAACCAAATATAAAGACTTAGGCATGGCCTGATCTACAAAGATGCCCAGGCTGCTTATAGAGGCTTTTTATGGGACAGGGTGTACTTTAGTCCCAGGCTTTGTCCTCTGTGGCCTGTTCTACTCTCTCAGACCAGAGAATGCTTTGTGACTGTGACAGTTACTGTAACTGTATACGGAGGAGGGTTAGTGCAAGTGTGTGTGTGTATGTGTGTGTGTGTGTGTGTGTGTGTGTGTGTGTGTGTGTGTGTGTGTGTGTGTGTGTGTGTGTTTTCCACATTCCTGTACTCCGCAGGACGCCATGTTTATTTATGTTCCCCATTTGAAACAGGAAGTGAGGTCAGAGGTTACCTCTGTTTTCACTTTACATCAGCGTCTCTCTCCCTCTCTCTCTTTTGCTCTCTCTGCCTCTCTCTCTGCCTCTCTCTCTGTCTCTCTCTCTCTCTCTCAAACACACACACCCAGACACACACACACAAACACACACACACACTGCAAGCGTACACCCGTGTGAAACAGACCACATTAAATAAATAAAAAATCCATCATCAGCACAAACACACACACCCAAAGTTTAACCCACAGAAATGCACACTAAAAACAAACACACACACACACACACACACACACACACACACACACACACACACACACACACACAAACTCACACACACACACACACACACACACACACACACACACACACACACACACACACACACACACACACACACACACACACACAAAGGTAACGCGATATGGCCTAGCTAGCGTATGTTGAGTGCGCTCTTCATCATTTGTCTTGCCAGACGGTTTTGTGCTAAATCAGCTAGCGCGTAGCGTCATGGCTAACAGAGCCCAGGCGCCAGCCCTGCACTAAAAACCATCCACACTGACCCCCACACTTCCCCTCTCTTATTTTCTCTTTCTCTCTTTCTCTTTATCTCTCGCCTTCTTTCTTTCTTTCTTTCTTTCGGCCTGTCTCACTCAGTCACATGCAGCTGTGACGAGAGAAGTCTGCAAAAACAGAAATGACAATAATGGAGAGAGAGAGAGAAAGAGAGAGAGAGAGAGAGAGAGAGAGAGAGAGAGAGAGAGAGAGAGAGAGAGAGAGATAGAGAGAGAGAAGGAAGGATGGAGACAGATAGACAGAAAGACAGAGTGATGATCACCCTGGACAGACAGACAGACTGAGCGAGTGGTTCTGTCCACCCATAAAATCAAACCCAGTCTGGTATCTGTGCCAGGCTGGTGTGTATCCTGAGCGTGTGTGTGTGTGTGTGTGTGTGTGTGTGTGTGTGTGTGTGTGTGTGTGTGTGTGTGTGTGTGCTCGTGCATGAGTGTGTGTGTGTGTGTGTGTGTGTGTGTGTGTGTGTGTGTGTGTGTGTGTATGTGTGTGTGTGTGTGTGTGTGATGAGGGGACTAAAGGTCAGTTGGGAGGGTTGCTTTGGAGAAGCCCCAGCCTGTGATTGAAACCCAATAGGGGGCTATTATTTAGTCAGTCCAGCTTTGCCAAAGTGGATTATTTGGCTCAATGGTCAGGCTGAGTGTATGGACACACACACACACAAACACACACACACACGGCAAATGATGATGTTGGATCTTCTCAATGGCGCTAAATGGCATCTCACTCTGCAAGATACACACACACGCACAGCCGCAGAGATGGTGAAGAATGCAAACACTATTTGTTAAATATTATAGCTGTGTGTGTGTGTGCGTGCGTGCGTGTGTGTGTGTGTGTGTGTGTGCTGCCCCTCTCACTATAGGAGGGAGAGTAGGTGAACGTTTTGTAGGGAGAAAGGTTTGTGTGACCGAGAAACATGAAAGAGTGTGTAATTGAGTGTGTGTGTGTGTGTGTGTGTGTGTGTGTGTGTGTGTGTGTGTGTGTGTGTGTGTGTGTGTGTGTGTGTGTGTGTGTGTGTGTGTGTGTGTGTGTGTGTGTGTGTGTGTGTGTGTGTGTAATGTAAGACTGTTTAGCCTCTGCATTCCAGGCCTTCCCTCTGCCCCTTTTCCCACTGCTCTCAGGCTCTCACTCTCATTCATTCACTTGGTCTCACTCTATTTCTCTAGGGAGGCATCCTGCTTGTGTGTGTGTGTGTGTGTGTGTGTGTGTGTGTGTGTGTGTGTGTGTGTGTGTGTGTGTGTGTGTGTGTGTGTGTGTGTGTGTGTGTGTGTGTGTGTGTGTGTGTGTGTGTGTGTGTGTTTATGTACATGCGGATGTGTTTTCAAGGCTGATACATGTGCTGTTCTTACCTGGTAAAGTCTCCTTTTGCCTCCTATCCAATGGGGGATGTTGAAAAGTGAGAATAAAAACAGAAGACAGAAAGAAACATAGAGAGAGAGGGAGAGAGGGGGAGGGGTGGATAGAAGAAAGACATGATTAGATACACTTTGTCATTTAAGAGTTTCTGCAAAAGGTTATTGGCTTTCTGTGTGTGTGTGTGTGTGTGTGTGTGTGTGTGTGTGTGTGTGTGTGTGTGTGTGTGTGTGTGTGTGTGTGTGTGTGTGTGTGTGTGTGTGTGTGTGTGTGTGTGTGTGTGTGTGTGTGTGTGTGTAGTCGTGCTGTGCCCTAAATCAGTGGGAAGCGGCTGGTCTCAGCTGGAGGTGGCCCATCAAAAGGTCAAGCCCAGACGATATCTGATACGCCTGCACCTGCAACAATCAGTGTGCTCAAACACTCACACACAAAAGGTACACGTACAAGCACACAGACATGCACTCTCTCTCTCTCTCTCTCTCTCTCTCTCTCTCTCTCTGTCTGTCTGTCTGTCTGTCTGTCTGTCTGTCCGTCTCTCTCTCTCTCTCTCTCACACACACACACACACACACACACACACACACACACACACACACACACACACACACACACACACACACACACACACACACACACACACACACACACACACACACACACACACACACACACACACACACACAGGCCTTTTGTAGTGGCTTTTAGTGGATGCTAAAGGTCAGGCATGATGAGAATAATACAGTGTATGTGTCGGGATGGAGGGAGGTGGAGGGGAGGGGAGGAGGGATGGAGGGGAGGGGAGGAGAGCAAGGTACCCTAGCTGAAGACAATGACCCCCACGTGGGACTAATGACCAGGGCCAAATTAAGATGGCCTGGGGCCCCTAGGCTACAGGCTGCGAGAAGCCACCCCCCCCCCAATAGAAAAACTAAAAAACACAACAAAATTGCATCAGTGTCATAATTCCGAGCTATAACTCAGCCATCAATACAGAGAAGTATTAACAAGAGAATTATTCAATACTGCATCTGCAATTCCCCCTTTTGACCAATCAGGGGGCCCCTGGCGGGTGGGGGGGGGCCCTAGGCTGCAGCCATACCTAGCCTGTGCACTAATCCGGCCCTGCTAATGACAGATATATAGGCCTGCTAATCTAGCGTCACGTGGACACAATGAACTCCTAGACAGGCATGAAGAACGGAAGAAAAAACTCCTAAAATTAGCTCCAGTCTCTATTCTCTTTCTCTCTGCGTTGTCATTTCCTCCGTAGACTTTCAGGCTTCAGTTGCCAGCCAGCCGACTGAACAGTTTCTCGGCAGAGCAGAGGGCGGGGGTGACACTCTGACCAGAACTGCCATCGGACAATTGCACACGTCACTCAATAACGTTCTATCTTGCACTTGTGGTATGAGCCGTTCAGTCTTATCCTGGACCCAAACGTTTGGAATAATAACATTCCCCATCCACACTGACACCAATGGCTGGATAATTTAAATACCTCCTGTCGTCGTCTTGGCTATTTCGGACAAAAGGTTAAAAAAAGGGCTGAGCTAGCGGCTATGCTAACTGAACTCCTCTAGGAAAGGGACAGAAATTCAACAGCCACTAGCCACCAGCCAATGCTGGAAAAATATAAAAATGGCTGGCAGATTGAAATAAAACAAATAATCCAAATCCAATCATACGCATGAAATAATAACTAAAAATACTGGTGAATCTGCCATTTACTCCACAGTGGCTAGTAAAGGTCCATGTACTATGTGCATGCAAAATTAATCTCCGTCCTAAAACACTGCTGAAATAACAAATTGACTGTTGGTGTTGTTGGCTTTGATTTTGTTGTTGACTGTAAGTCTCTTTGGTTAAAAAGCGTCTGCCAAATGCAATATAAATGTAATGTAATGTTCTGCATTCATGGCAGACTGGAGGGTTGTTACTAGGTGACATGATGGCCCATCCTACTCTATGCTAACACCCTTTATGTAGCTGCCACACACCCAACACACCTAGTCAAGGTGGATGAGGTTATGGTCTACACACAATGATTGCGTCGATATGTTTTTCGCAAAGCAATAACTGGCTGATTGGAACATGATGTGGATTGTGATATAAAAGGGCTTGTGTGAAGTGATGTGTGTGTTGACTGTTGTGAGTACTGTAGGCCTATTGCGTGATGTGTCTTCCAATATTACCTGGAGAATGTAGGAGGCCAGCTCAAAGACGACGTCACTATCCACCTCAATAAGCTCCTGCAAAAGAGAGAGACACAGGTCATTTCGGGGTCACGACTATAGCAGAAAACATACACACACACACAAGCAGGCACGTACAGATGCACTCATGTGTGCACGCACGCACGCAAGGCAGAGGTTGTCTATCTTCACCACCTGTTTTTCTATTCACATGAGTTACCTCACACCTCATCATCATAAACAGGATAGGAATGCAAACAATGCACAAACAGTCGTACATGCATGCACGCACGCACGCACGCACACACACACAAAAGCATGGTAATTGGAGAACTTACTCACAGACAGATGAAAAGTCAATTACAGATTGGCTCAGATAAGAGACCAGACATCATTAGGAGCACCCCCCCCCCCCCCCCAAAAAAAAAAACCCACAGACACACAAACACACACGCGCGTGCACACACACACAAACACACACACACACACACACACACACACACACACACACACACACACACAGAGAAACACAAACTGCAAAACACACAATGACACACACAGACATGGATGCAGCATGTGTGTACGGACAGCTGCACTCACGAGTGCACACACACACACATACAGTGTACACACACACACAATCTGTCCCATGTCAGAGCACACATCTCGGGGCTCCATCATGAGAGCGGCCGGCTGCTGCTGGTGAGACTGGAGCCGAGCAGCATCGCCAATGACAGCAAATCTCCCACACAGATAACAGCAGCAGTACTGCCGGAAGACCATCGATACGGACAGATAAGAGAATGTGTTTGCACTGTGTGTGTGTGTGTGTGTGTGTGTGTGTGTGTGTGTGTGTGTGTGTGTGTGTGTGTGTGTGTGTGTGTGTGTGTGTGTGTGTGTGTGTGTGAACATTAGTGCACTGTATTTTGGAGGGTAATGTATCACTTCTCATCAAGGACAAAAAGGGGAATGAACGTGATAACAAACAGAGCCATACATCATGCAGACTGAGGGGAAGCTGGAACGAGAGATAGAGAAAGAGAGAAAGAGAGAGCGTGAGAGAGATAGAGAGTACTGGAATTTGTGAGGAGAGAGAGAGAGAGAGAGAGAGAGAGAGAGAGAGAGAGAGAGAGAGAGAGAGAGAGAGAGTGACAGAGACAGAGACAGAGACAGAGACAGAGAGATACTGGGAGCTGGAGAGAGAGGAGAATGGAATGGAAGAGTTACAAACACTAACGAGAAAGAGAGGATACTAAGGAGAGGGGGAGAGAGAGAGAGAGAGAGAGAGAGAGAGAGAGAGAGAGAGAGAGAGAGAGAGAGAGAGAGAGAGAGAGAGAGTAAAAGAGAGATACAGTTGGAATGATAGAGAGAGATAGAGAGAGTAGTAGATGGAGAGAGGCGTCACTGAAGAATTTCCAGACAAATGAATATTTAAGAGTTGCTGAGGTGGAGGTTATCTGGGCTTGAAATTAATCCCATTCCTTCTTCCTCTCCTCTCAAACATGGTCACATATCTACACAAGCACACACACACATGCACACAGACATGCGGCCTACGCATACAAATGTCCAATGCATAAACACACAAATACAAACACACA
>NC_085860.1:8591820-8594320 GCF_034702125.1 Engraulis encrasicolus
ACACACACACACACACGTACACGCACACGCACACAAATGAACAATACCACATGACAGCGCGCCAGGTCGCACTCGCTGCACCTTATAAAGGCCTATAGGCTTCCGCTCATTACCATAACAATCTGTGGGAATTAAAACATTCCTCCAAATCAAAGTCAAGGTTGTTTTTTCTTCTTCTGCCTCACTCCTTATAGCTGTGTCCAGATGGAGTGGCTTATAATGCACCAACCTCCTCATTCTCCTCCTCCATCTCCTTCCTTTCTTTCTCTTTTATTTGCATACTAAACAGGCAGACAGAGACACACAAGGGGGCCACTGTGTGTGTGTGTGTGTGTGTGTGTGTGTGTGTGTGTGTGTGTGTGTGTGTGTGTGTGTGTGTGTGTGTGTGTGTGTGTGTGTGTGTGTGTTTGTCTGTGTGTGTGTGTAGGTGATGGAGTTCCCCGAAGTCTGACTTACTGCTGATGATGGTGTGTGTGTGTGTGTGTGTGTGTGTGTGTGTGTGTGTGTGTGTGTGTGTGTGTGTGTGTGTGT
This sequence comes from Engraulis encrasicolus, assembly GCF_034702125.1. NCBI lineage: Eukaryota > Metazoa > Chordata > Actinopteri > Clupeiformes > Engraulidae > Engraulis > Engraulis encrasicolus. Next base: position 8,592,352 of record NC_085860.1, read on the forward strand.
GTGTGTGTGTGTGTGTCGGCCTGATGACGGCCTGCTTGCCTGTGTCCCACATGCCCTATAAATCAGCGCACAAGTTTAATCTAATCAGGCAACGCAGCGTTGTGGAAGAAAAAAATAACCCACTTCCTCAATTAGAGCTTAGTGTGAAGGTATTTGTGGCTATCCCCGTGTGTGTGCTTGTGTGTTTCTGTGTGTGTTTCTCTGTGTGTGTGTGTGTGTTTCTGTGTGTATTTCTGTGTGTTTGTGTGTGAGTGTGAGTGTGTGTATGTGTGTGTGTGTGTGTGTGTGTGTGTGTGTGTGTGTGTGTGTGTGTGTGTGTGTGTGTGTGTGTGTGTGTGTGTGTGTGTGTGTGTGTGTGTGTGCGCAAAAGCAGCCTGTTTACTGTTCTGTTTGTGGGTAGCCTTTTTTAATGATGCTTCGGTGCCTTTGGTGATGGTTTTTGTGAGTGCGAGTATGTGTGCATGCTTCGCGGAAAGACCCTGTTTACATGCATTTCTATGCGACATGGCTTGTGATAACAGAAGAGAATAAAAGAGCTTTGCAGGCAGTTGTCCCATAGGTCTGGCACGAGTTGGCCCTGGATGATCTCAACCTTGAACCTGCAACTAGTCCCAGGATAGACTCTATCAGGACATGATTTCCATGCCCATAACATGTGGCAGACATGTCCATAGTTTTTCTTTCATCCATCCATCCCTCTTTTTGTTACCTCCAAATTGCTGTTTCTCTCTCTCTGTGTTTATCCTTCCTTCTTTCATCTCCCTGCCTCATCTCATTCTTGTCCCTCTATCTTTCGCCACGTGATGGTTCAAATAAAGGGACTGACGTAAGAGTCAAAAAACGACTCCCTCTTATCGTTCTCTTACATCACACTATCTTCCTGCCCTCCTCTGTCTAGCTCACTCTTTTCCAGTCTCCCTCTCTCTCTCTCTCTCTCTCTCTCTCTCTCTCTCTCTCTCTCTCTTATCTCGTCTCTGTTCGCTATCTGATGGCTCTGAATAGCGGAGGTCAGACGTTGGAATGTAATTAGGCTTCCATTAAGTGGAGTGTGGTGTGGTGTGGTGTGGTGTCTGTCCAGGTGGAGCCCTTGGCCGGGTGGCTATGTTGGGAATGTGACCTCATGTGGGGACAGCGGAGCAGCACTGAGGGCCTGGCCTGGCCCTGTCCTTAGTCCCCTCACCACATCACATGCTCCGCAACACTGTGGTCTCTCATGCCACACAGTCACACAAACACAGACACAGACACAGACACAGACACACACACAGACACACACACACACAGAAACAGGCTCACACACACATAAAAGACATACAGTCATAGAGACAAAAGACACACTCATAAGACACACTCATAAGACAAACACGCACGCGTACGCACGTACATGCACACGCACACGCACACACACACATTCTGCAGTGAATGACCAATACATAAAGGAAACTCCTTCTGAAAGCATGTGTTCCTCTTGCCTCGTTCCTCCCTTGATCAGAGAGTCTGGTGTCTTGACGACTGACTACCAAAGTCTTACTGTGGGAGATTTTGCTAGAGAGCTGGTGGATGTGAAAATGTGGGGAATGACGTGTCTCTGCACTCCATTGAACCACCCCCTCACCCTCCCATCTTTCCCCAGGCCCCCCTCTGTGCTTTATCTCTTCTCTCTCTATCTCTCTATCTCTCTATCTCTCCCTCAGCGCGCCATCCGCCTCTGATCCTGATGAGACTTGGCAGAAATGTCCGGATCCCCGTGATGCTGACTGGTGGTGAGAGGGGGGAGGGGAGGAGAGGGGAGGGAAGGTGAAGATGTGTGTGTGTGTGTGTGTGTGTGTGTGTGTGTGTGTGTGTGTGTGTGTGTGTGTGTGTGTGTGTGTGTGTGTGTGTGTGTGTGTGTGTGTGTGTGTGTGTGTGTGTGTGTGTGCGCTTGCAGGGGGTCTATTTCAAATGTCGGCGGGTCTGCGTGTGAGAGGAA
>NC_085860.1:8609320-8621820 GCF_034702125.1 Engraulis encrasicolus
AGAGAGAGAGAGAGAGAGAGAGAGAGAGAGAGAGAGAGAGAGAGAGGGAGAGGGGTCATTATTACTCAGATCACCTTACAGGATATATGCTGTCAGAAAACAGTAACGTGAGGACGTGGTGGTGGATTGAGGTCTAGCGAACGCTAACATAGAGAATCACAGCATGGGAGACATCGGCTGTGAATACAGGACTGAGGAGGGAGTTGCACACAGACTGAGGAGAAGCAGAAAGAAATATTCCAGACTCACACACAAACACACACACACACACACACACACACACACACACGTGTGTAAGCATAATAAACCTGTTTCAGTCCCCACTCAGGCATCATAATGCATCTCATTCACACAAATGCAGGATCAATGTAGAGGGTCCTTTAGGCCACACACACGCATGATGTAGAGGTTTCACAAACACACACACACACACATGTGGTAGAGATTTCGCATACACACACGCACGCACGCACGCATGCAGACAGAGGACATTAAGACCTGCAGTATAGAGAGCAAGAGCATGCTTGAAGCATATGACTTGGCTGAGGGTAGAAAATGTTTTCCGGACGTTAAAAGTCTATCTGCATGCTGCACAGAGCCTATAGCACACCAGCCTGCTAACACTGAGAGCATGTGCACACAAACTTGACACGTCACGCGCACACAGACACACAGACACACACGCACACGCACACACACACACACACGCACACGCACACGCACACACACACGCACACGCACACACACACACAGACACACACACACACACACGGACACACACTGCACAGAAGCAGTAGTTCTTCTGCTATGGGGGCACCATCACAATTATATCCTTCACTAAAGCCACTTCCTTTCCACTGTATGATGCCCGAGGTTTTCTGCAAACACACACACACACACACACACGCACACACACTCACACGCACACACAGTTACAGGGAGTCAACGACTGCATTCTGTCAGAAAGTTGAAAAGACTAATTGTGTGTGTGTGTGTGTGTGTGTGTGTGTGTGTGTGTGTGTGTGTGTGTGTGTGTGTGTGTGTGTGTGTGTGTGTGTGTGTGTGTGTGTGTGTGTGTGTGTGTGTGTGTGTGATTTCCTGATCATGTCAGGGTTTAGGGGGTTTATAGGGCTGGCAGTCCTCCATGTGAGGATATCCTTCATTTAAGCAGCAGACACCGAGAAACGGAAAGAGAGGGGGGGGGGGTGAAAAAAGGAAAACGCAGGGAGAGTGAATGACAGAGTGGGGTGAAAGAAGACAAATCTCAGTATGAGACTCGGGGAGAGAGAGAAAGAGAGAGATAGAGAGAGAAAGAGAGAGAGAGACAGAGACAGAGAAGGACAGAAAGCGAGAGACTGCACAAAAAATAGCTACACGTTTAACTTGACAAGGCTTTACTGCAGATCATTCTAACACAAGAAATAGTACCTTGCCATAGTAGAACCTGCCAGTGAATCCATTCCAACAATATCAATAACACTAATAAACACTCACTCTCTCACACACACACACACACACACACACACACACACACACACACACAGTCATAAGTGTCCCCCTGCTGCCAACCATGTTCAGGATGTGAAGATGAGAGTGTCATAAAAACTATTTCCTCCCTTGTGACAAGAGAGAGAGAGAGAGAGAGAGAGAGAGAGAGAGAGAGAGAGAGAGAGAGAGAGAGAGAGAGAGAGAGAGAGAGAGAGAGAGAGAGAGAGAGAGAGAAATCCATTGCGAATACGTTTTCACTGCGCCCCACTACTTGGCCTAAATATTGATCGGCTATTGATTCACGACACAAAAATCCCGAATCAATAGTTCTGGAAGAAGTTGCCAACGGAACACCAAATTGGGTTTCTCGAGAGGGGCCAAGTTGAAGAAACACAATGCAACTGTCTGAGTGGATCGCTAAATGGATGCTATGCTAGTATTCTTCTAAATGGATGCTATGCTAGTATTCTTCTAATGAAGAGGTGACTGTAAGATTTTTCCCATCTCAATGTGACTCTAATCTAGTCTGAGGAATATGGGCTACGCTTTATAAATATGAAACAGTCTCTCTCTCTCTCTCTCTCTCTCTCTCTCTCTCTCTCTCTCTCTCTCTCTCTCTCTCTCTCTCTCTCTCTCTCTCTCACACACACACACACACACACACACACACACACACACACACACACACACACACACAGTGTAGGAAAAGCAATCACAGTAAATAAACGTATTTCCCCCCGGAGATGTAGAAAGCGAAAACAAAAAGCAGTAAGAGTAAGAAAAAAAGACAGAACAGAGACCAAAAAAAGAGGGGAAGAAGGGAAAGAAGAGAAGGAGAGACAATCTCATCCCTTACCAGAACTAGCTGGATTCAGATTCAAGCACACCCTAACACTCATTTAGCACTCGCTTTAAATGGCTAGCATCATGGCTGGAATAATCATTTGCTTTCCTCATATGGCCATCCTCTCTCTCTCTCTCTCTCTCTCACTCTCTCTCTCTCTCTCTCTCTCTCTCTCTCTCTCTCTCTCTCTCCATCACCATTCATTTTCCTCCACATTCTTCTCTATATCCCCTTGTTTCCCTCATTAACCTCCATTTCCTTGCTTTCTCTGACTGCTTCAAAACACACACACACACAAACACACACACACACACACACACACACACACACACACACACACACACACACACACACACACACACACACACACACACAGTGATATACACACACACACAAACACACAGACAGTACTGCTTGAGACAAAGCCTATTCTCGTATCCCGCCGAGCAGCAAACATGTAAGTGTAAGCAGGTGGAAGTGAGTTACTTGGGGAAACATCTGTGTGGCCAACTTTGCATGCTGCGACCAAAAACCTCAAAACACACACGCACATGCACACACACACACACATATGCACGCACGCACACACACACACACACACACACATTCATCCAATTTGGCTGGGCCCGAACACACAACAATGCCGTGTCAGAGAGTGCAAATCACAATAGCGCACAACCAGGTGGCTCAGCTTCGTACCCAGCTGCACCTGTGCGCAGTTTGCCCCGTGTTTGTGAGTGTGTGTGAGTGTGTGTGTGTGTGTGTGTGTGTGTGTGTGTGTGTGTGTGTGTGTGTGTGTGTGTGTGTGTGTGTGTGTGTGTGTGTGTGTGTGTGTGTGTGTGTGTGTGTGTGTGTGTGTGTGTGTGTGTTCTGGAACCCATTAGTGTGCATTGCATTCTGAGAGCTGTGGTGGCAAACAACAGATGAAAAAAAAAACAAATTCAAGTCTTTTCATCCCCCTCTCTACTCCTTCACCATCTCTACTTCTTCACTTATCAACCTCCACTCCCCCCATCCCCTCACTCACTAAAATCCCCCCTCCCTTCTTCTTTTCCTCCACCCCTCCTCTGTCACTCACTAAGATGATCCCCATCCCGTCTTCTTTTCTTCCTCTCCCCTGGGTACATCGTTACGACCCGCTTTTGTTTTCTCTGCATGTCTTCCATTCATCCGTCAATTGCATTCTTCCTGCTGTCTTCTTGTCCAGTCCTGTGGTCTGTATCATTCTCCCTCTCTCTCCCTCCCTCTTTCTCTTCATGTTTTTTTCTTCTCTTCAGCCTCTTCTGAGCTCCACTTCAGCGGAGATAGGCCAGCAGCTGACATGAGTTTGTACAATTTGCAGACTACACACACACACACGCACGCACACACACACACTTGAAGACTACAGACACACAGCCAGCAATTTGTAGACAATACACACAGTCTCACATGCACACAGACACAGACACAGACACAGACACACACACACACACACACACACACACACACACACACACACACACACACACACACACACACACACAGCTGGCAGTCACAATTCATCACCTCGCCACTGCTCTTCCTCCAGTTCCTGTTTGGATTCAACATGAATTGGTGTCCCTCTGTGTGTGACCGTGTGTGTATGTGTGTATGTGTGTGTGTGTGCATGTGTGTGTGTGCCTGCATGCCTGCATTCATGTGTGTGTGTATGTGTGTGCGTGCATGCCTGCATTCATGTGTGTGTGTGCATGTTCACAAGGGGACGACTGTGTAGTATCAACCTTTCTGACTCCCCTCCAACGCACTGACTCTGTAGTGTCCAATGTGTCTTCATTCCTCCAGCTCTCTCCCACTCCATCTCAGTTGAGTTCCTTTCTCAGGGTCATTTCAATGTGAAAAAATATAAAAAGAAAACATCCTGAAGGAAAACAGGAGTGGGGAACTAGTAATGGCCGAGCCCCCTCGCAGTGTGTGTGTGTGTGTGTGTGTGTGTGTGTGTGTGTGTGTGTGTGTGTGTGTGTGTGTGTGTGTGTGTGTGTGTGTGTGTGTGTGCGTGCGTGTGAGAGAGTGAGTGAGTGAGAAAGTGAGGGGGCTTCGTTGGGTTCGGTTCTGTTCTGTTCTGCGTACAGCGGGTCCCTGAGGAACATAAACAATGGGCTTGGGCTGACTGACTGAGAAAGGAGTCTCACGTTTCCTGAGGCACTGCTGCAGAGGGGGGCAATGGGGGTACATAGAGGGATGGGGGTATGTTTCGTGCCATTCATGTATGCTTCTGTGTTTATATATATGTGCTGTGTGCGCTTGTGAGTGTGTGAACATACAATGTGTAAAGTGTGTGTGTGTGTGTGTGTGTGTGTGTGTGTGTGTGTGTGTGTGTGTGTGTGTGTGTGCGCGCGCACACTAACCATCACTGGCAGCGTGTGTATGTGACTGTCTGAATTGTGTGTAAATGTGTGTGCTTGTGTACTATGTGTGCCTGTGTATCTAGCCAATGTACTGGATCATGTGTGCTCTTTGCTCCCGATATGAATGTTCCTCAGAGGCCTGTGAGAGAGAGTGAGTAGGATGTGCTAAATCTACATCCGGCACTCATCACCCTCCTCCACTAAAACATTATGGCTGCACTACGCTCAAGACATAACACAGACAGAATGATTAGGGGAGAGAGTGTGAGAGAGAGACAGACAGACAGAGAGAGATAGAGAGAGAGAGAGAGAGAGAGAGAGAGAGAGAGAGAGAGAGAGAGAGAGAGAGAGAGAGAGAGAGAGACATACTCACAACATTGCATAACTTTGTGACAAGGCACTCTGTCGGAAGGGAGGGGTGGGGGATTCTCCACACAAACAGTCTGGTGAGAAGTTGTTATCGAGCTGCGAAGCTGTGCCCTCCCTCTTTTACAAGGCACAGTGACTTTCTCTTGACTGTGTGAGCATCCATCCCCAACATAAACATACAGACACAAGCTCAATTTCTGGGAAATGATAACAGGTGGGTGGGTGTGTGGGTGAGCACATATGTCCGTGAAGTATACGGAAACATGGATGCTTATTGGCTCCAGTCAGTTTGTAATAAATGTGTTGTTATCATATTACCTTAAATGGTGCTTTCACAATAGCATAATACCAAGCCTATGTATTGAGTATCCTCCGAAATTAAGCTTATAGTATATTACATTCAAACGAAGTCCACGGAAAGAATAGCGAGTTAATGAAAAGTAAAACATAGTTCAATCTTTTTTTCACAATTGTATTCTTCTGTACAAAATGTGTCCAAACTATCATCCATTTCTCATACGAAGTGCATTTAGACTCCAGTCAATATATTGACCTTGATGTTCTATGTAGCATCATGGTGAATAGTAAATATAGCACCCGTTAGGAAAAGTCCACTGGAAAGGGGGGGTTGGTCTAGGCCACATATAGCGTGTACATCCCTAGTGCAAACATACAGTGCCACTGTTAATTAAACAGGCTTGCTGTACTGTAGTACGCTGCACTACACGTGCATGACAGCCAAAACTGGGGGCGAAAATATGAGTCACAAATGCCTGGGAACGCAAGGGGGGGGGGGGGAATCATTAGGCCTTGGAGGTAACCAGTGTTTCCATCAGAGCAGCACTACACTGCCCCCCACCCCCACCCCAACACACAGACACTGACACAGACACACAGACATAAACACAGACACAGACACAGGCACGAAATCCCGACCTCCCCCTTCTCCCTGCTGTGTTCAGGGTGATTCCAGGGTGGTCCCATAACCCTGTACCCCAGTGGCTACCCACTCACTGACAAGCCAGTGTCAGATTTAGGGGTGTGTGTGTGTGTGTGTGTGTGTGTGTGTGTGTGTGTGTGTGTGTGTGTGTGTGTGTGTGTGTGTGTGTGTGTGTGTGTGTGTTTTATTGGGGTGGAACGAGGCCATCCTCTAAGCAAACAAACAACCAAGTGTGGCACTCAGCCTGAAGGCAAGTGTAATAGTGCAAGGTGTACGCTGTGTGTGTGTGTGTGTGTGTGTGTGTGAGAGTGTGCGTGTGTGTGTGTGTGTGTGTGTGTGTGTGTGTGTGTGTGTGTGTGTGTGTGTGTGTGTGTGTGTGTGTGTGGAAGTTGGAAAGACACTGAAGGGTTAAGCATTTAACTCGGGACTGGACAGTCACAGTTGTGATCTGGCACTGTCTGCCTGCCTGTGAGGGATGAGGACTGTCACAAAGAGCCAACCCAGAGCTTGACCAACATTGAGCAACTTTCATATACATGATTGTGTATACAGACAGAAATGGTATAATATGACAGAAATTGCATTTCTTTCAATCAAATAATGTATATTCGAAATATATTTGCTCAAACTAAAGATGTTATACAGTCACCCAAACAGGGGTTGTGGTTTGTCTTTGGTGCATTGCATGGCCTTCAGTAACAGTTTATGCTTTTTTTCTATTCTAGAATCAATTGCACTACCGGTGCCCCTTAAAAGCAGAGTGAGATTTTATAACCAGCGAGCAAAGGCCCACGGTCAGTTACAATGTAACAACAGACGGCTTGCAACTGACAACATTGTAGCCGCCCTACTGTATCTCCGTTGGTTGGAACATTCCAGAAAGGTAACGGTGGTTGTTAACCCACCATCTGAAATGTCAAATATGTTGCATGTCAGACAGCTGCACTGCTGCTGAAACATCAGTAATAGAGAATGGCTATGCCGTGGACAGGGCTAGTTCTATGCTGTTTGATAACCTCGGAGACCTTGCTGTGCACCATACTGCTTAGTCAGATTGCACTGAGATGGCTAATACACGGTAACACCAAGCTGGCTACTCCTTCCCTGCTTTCCATGCCCAGGAATAATGGCACATACAGCGGCTATCGTGGCACAAAGACTGACGCTAAATCATCACCGACAACGCAACGACAACACGAGATGTTGTGCCCTGTATTCTTCACATTTCCATGTATGGACATCCGCCCAAGATGTTTTCATATTTGTTCCTCGAAATGAGAGATTCAAAAATGTATAGCCTACCTAACCCACACCAGCCTTGCTGCTCAGAATAATAATAGCATGGCAATACATTGAAAGATGAATACCATCACCAATGCAGCACATGTAAATCAGTCCAATTATAATTTCATGGCCAACGTTTGGCTAATTTGAACCCAGATGCTTTCAACTAGCACGGCTAAGCAAACAAGCCAATGGAACTTGGTATGCAAACTCTCCATGCTGTCATCTCGCATTGTGCCAAATTGCCTTCCTACATCACAGAGAGACTGCCACCAGACGATTACCAATAACCCAATGCAATATTAGTACAATATGCACCAATTGTTTAAGCTATTCGGTGCACATTTCTGCGGCATCTCGTTGACTGGACAGGCTGAGATTACATAGCAAGTTTTCTGTAAGCACCACTGCTACGGCAAGGGTCGGCTGCCTCTGCTGGCGAAAGCGCTGAAGCGAACAATATTGTACAAGGAGCTGAAATGATGGGTTGCCCGTGTATGCTATTTTCCTTTCCGTCTCTATAACAAAAGTTTAACAATCAGTTGATTGGACACAGATGGTCTTAAAACAGAAAATCCATATCCATCTTATTGCCAGTCTGACAGATGCAAATCGGTCGATGAAAGCAGACCGGAGACAGAGAGAGAACATGTTACCTTGTAGATGTTAGCGTTCCCTCAACATGAATTGTCCAAAAACAGTCCGTTTCGTATTAATCCAAACACGATCTGTTAGGTCCGCGGTATAGTGATATCCAGACCTAAAACAGCGACAGCATCCATTCCATTGTGCCCGGCGAGAATAGCTCGTAGCCGGAATCCAATTCAGCCCTCCCTCCTTTCACTCACTGCAAGCAAACCGGGCTGACAACAGTGCCAAGACATCCCATCTCGCTGCTAAACGCGCTTTTTCACAGGGACGTTGGCCTGCTTCCAAGGAGCAGCGCTGCACTATTCAATTCATCGGGGGGAGCGACTCCGTGCATTCAGCCGAACCCCCTCCCCTCTCCTCCCTCTTCTTTCTCTCTCCCTGGTGTCACCCGGCGAGATGTTATGAACGCGCAAAAAAAAACAAAAAACGAGCAGAACGCAGATAGTAACCTAACGAAAGAGTGAACCATACAAATTACTTGGCTCTCACGACTCCCTTCAAGACATTTGGTAGTTTCCCTTAATGATGTTGCCGTTGCACATGTCGACTGGAGGCGCAAAATACAGGGGAGGAGCGGTTTAGTTTGGGGGAAGGGACTCCACCACCACCGCTGGTCATGTGAAACTGCGGACGGGTGCACTTCAAGGAGCCATCGTACAGCCCACTACTACCCGACATCTGGATTTGCAGACGCAAAGCCAAAATCATTCGGGAAAGAGTTCACTCTCACACACGCTCTATTTCTCCTTCCTTGTCCCTCCCTCTATCCGTTTCTATTTCGGACTCTCTCTCTCTCTCTCTCTCTCTCTCTCTCTCTCTCTCTCTCTCTCTCTCTCTCTCTCTCTCTCTCTCGCTCGCTCTCTCTGGTTTGGCTCATGTGGATAGGTTAACCGTTTTATGAAGACCGTTAAAGGGGGATTCTCTCCGACTTTCTCTCTGTCAGTTTCCACGTGTTTACTTTCAAGTTTTCAACTGCCATTAACCACCTATTTGCATTAGTATAAACTTCAACTTTTTGTGTTTAACGTACAAACACGCTACCAAAGTAAAAAAAATAAAAAATAAACAGGAAGGTAATAATAAGTAGCCTAGTACTATTGCTTTGTGTTGATTACATTGGGGTGCTGCACATTATAGTAGAAAGGGAATGTGTTTTATCATAAGATGGCTTTTGTGCTGTGTGTGTGTGTGTGTGTGTGTGTGTGTGTGTGTGTGTGTGTGTGTGTGTGTGTGAGAGAGAGAGAGAGAGAGAGAGAGAGAGAGAGAGAGAGAGAGAGAGAGAGAGAGAGAGAACACTGTCATAGACTGTGACACATTCAAGACACACAACTGCTGCTCCTCTGAAGCCCTGGCTGTGTTTTAACAACATAGTCAGAACAGGCAGTTGTTCTGGAGCAACACAGCTCTGTGAAAAATGACACAGGACTGACCGACCCGGTGGTCAGCTGCACATGGTGGAGACTCGTATCGATACCCTGAGAGCTGCCATTGTCCTGAACCAAAACACGCAAGCCAGCGTGAAACCAGGCCAACTGCTGCAAAGTACACACAATGGCCGCTCAAACACCCTATTATGTTACAGAAGACATTGCACCAGCCATAACTTGCATTATAGTCCGGGCTGAGCTGTAAGAGACAATGTCAGCATCCCCCCCTCATGTCTCTCTCTTCCCCCTCTCTCTTTCTCTATCCCTCTCTCTCTCGCTCTCTACTCCTCCTCTTCTTGATCCCTCCCTTCCTCACTCACTCCCTCACTCTCTCTGGTTCTCTGTTTCTCCGGGGCGGAAGGCTCTGGCATGACTCGGACACCGGAAACCCGGCCGGCCAATTTAAACATCCCCAGATGATCCCTGCGCCAATTCACATCTGAACTTTATTGGCCGTTTCCTCCGAGGAGAGGTTGGGAGCTCTGTCACAAGGACCCTGTTGTTTTACAGAGAGAGAGAGAGAGAGAGAGAGAGAGAGAGAGAGAGAGAGAGAGAGAGAGAGAGAGAGGGAGAGAGAGAAGGGGAGAAAGAGGGAGTGAGAGAGAGAGGGGGAGGGAAAACAGATAGATAGGGTGAGAGAAGAAGCATTCATGGAGACTTGGAGAAAGTAGGAAAGAGGAGAGCAGTGGATACTATGTTTGAAACAGTACCCATGATGTAGTGGGCCAGAGAGAGAGAGAGAGAGAGAGAGAGAGAACTGGGGAAGAACGAGAAAGGATGGAAATGTCCAGACTCGCGCGATTCTGATTGGTGGAGATGTCCGTTTTAAAATAAACTTGGAATGCATTCACCCACTCCTTCCTAACTCCTGACTAACCTCCCTTCCCCAACTACTATTCCCTACATCCACCACCCCCCAACCACCACTGCTCCTTCTGGCCCAGAGCTGCACTGAACGTAAAATGCCCTGAAGCACGGTCATGCCTTACCGGACGGCTTACAGCAGGATCAAGGACCATGAGACACCCCATACATAAACAAGAAGAAAGAGGAAAAGGAGAAAGAAGGAAAAGAGCCCCAATGATACTGCAGCCATGTCTACAATGTCCAGTCACTCACTACTGTATGTAGTGCACCAAGGCTGTGAGCTCCTTTGTTTGTTTTATAGTGCAGTATACTGCCCTTCAAAGGCAAAGTGCAGTAAGTACACCAACATTGACACTGAGAAAAAGGCCTTCAAATTATTGGTTTTAGGTTGGATATTGAAGGCTAGTCACTGCCAATATGAAATAGCAATAGGCCTATCTCTAAAACGGGACAAATGTGGACCATAAGGCTTTGTCACAAGATAAAAGAGGTATTTTAAAGACAATTTTCGGTCTAAACTCAGTTTTGACAAAATGTGTCGTTACTGCACTTTGCCTTTGTACAGCAGTGTAGTAAAAGAGAGGAGCACTATTATATGCAAGTAGTAGTAGAAGTAGTTGTCACTGTAATAAAAGTAGTCATAGTAGTAGTAGTAGAGGTAGAAGAAGAAGAAGAAGAAGAAGAAGAAGAAGAAGAAGAAGAAGAATCAAGAATCAAGAATCAAGAAGAATCTATAAACAAGCCAGAAGAAGACAAAGAAGAACAAAACGCAATGGCGAACTGTGGGCCTCACTCCAACTACTCCCTGCCCCTCTGCCTCTGCCTCTGAGTGAGGGGGCAATGTGGTTCCAGTTAGGGACTAGCTGAGTTTGGGATATTTCACTGTCATGCCTCAGGGTGGGAGCAAGAGATGGGGACGAAGGGAGGACGGGAGGGAGCTCCAAAATAAAAAAGGGAGGGGTGGGGTGGGGTGTGGGTGTGGGTCTGGGGTATGGGTTTGCAGTCTGGGGTAGTGGAGTGGAGAGTGGTGGGTCTGCGCTATGGGTGTGGGTCTTGATCTGGGCCAGCGGAGTGGGAAGCCGGGGCCAAACGCTGCTTTTTACAGGAGGGGTACCTCAGGGCAGGCTTGGAGGTCAAGGCGAAATGGCCAGGCTTTAGTGGAGAAGTGGTGGGAGACAGGTAACTGATACGGGGCATTGGGGTTGTGGCTATCCGTGGGAGGTAGTGTTTGTGCGTGTGAACGTGTGTGTGTGTGTGTGTGTGTGTGTGTGTGTGTGTGTGTGTGTGTGTGTGTGTGTGTGTGTGTGTGTGTGTGTGTGTGTGTGACCCATATTGCAAGGGGCTAAACGTAAACAGAGCAGGCCCTTTAATTGGTGCAAGATGGTGGACCTCCTTAAACCTGACCTCATGCAGCAGGCCCCAGCCGAAACCATATCAAAGCCAGAGAGTATACCAGCGACAGACAACGAAGCGAGAGCACACACACACGTGCACACACACACACACACACGCACACACACACACACACACACACACACACACACACACACACACACACACACACACACACACACACATCGTCACAATGATTTATAGTTCCTTTAAAGGCCTGATTACATGATCTTTAAACGCACTCTTATTGGACTCGCTGCTAATGTGAGAACTCACTGCTGAGTTTATGAGGTAACGCTGATCTGCATCATTACAAAGTTTCTGCGTGTGCGTGTGTGTGTGTGCGTGTGCGTGTGCATGTGTGTGTGTGTGCGTGTGTGTGTGTGTGCGTGTGTGTGTGTGATTTGCCTTATCCACAACCCATTGGATCCTAAGTCGTACTAGGGTCACGGCAAGTTCACTCAAAGTGTGATAGAACTGACAATGGCCATCATGGCACATAACCTTTTATCAGAACACTGCCCTTCACTCAAAACACACACACACACACACACACACACACACACACACACACACACACACACACACACACACACACACACACACACACACACACACACACACACACACACACACACACACACACACACACACACACACACTTCACAGTATTTGTCCCACTCTTTTCCTCTTCCTTTCTTTCTTGCTTTCTTGCTATTTCTTTCTTTCTTTCTTTCTCTTTCTTCTTTTCTTTCTTTCTTTCTTTCTTTCTTTCTTTCTTTCTTTCTTTCTTTCTTTCTTTCTTTCTTTCTTTCTTTCTTTCTTTCTTTCTTTCTTCCTTTCTCTCTCTC
>NC_085860.1:8646820-8649320 GCF_034702125.1 Engraulis encrasicolus
CTCACTCTCTCTCTCTCTCTCTCTCTCTCTCTCTCTCTCTCACTCTCTCTCTCTCTCTCTCTCTCTCTCTCTCTCTCGAATAGGCTGACTTACACCATTTCTTAAGCTTTGCTGACTGATGTCTGTTTTACTTAAATACATGTTTACCTATCGTGCTATCGTCTGGTCTGCCTATGCCTTACAGCATGTCTGTCCACACTGTGCCCAGTGAGCATGACATGACAGCACTGGCTGCACCGTCTCACTACTGCTGCTGCTGCTGCTGTCGTCACTGAGGTTCACCACTGAAGGCAGCCAGACAGCTGACGCAAGCTCATCCCGGAGTCCGTCCTCGTCTTATCCCATATGGACGGGGTTGGGAGGGGAGGGGACAGGACCGCACCCTGAGACGTCCAGAGGGCTTTGGAGGTTGGCAGCCGGTGTCCTGCCCTTACCTCTCCTCCCTCTGACCCTCCGCTACCACAACCACCCCTCTCACTCTCCTCCATCTCCCCCACTTGCATGCCTGTTCATCTGGGCCTCCCAACGGCTCTTTGCCCTGGGTACCGTGGCTGACATCCAACAGCCAGGCTGGCCGTCCCTCAGGGGGCTTCGGTTCGCTCAGAGAGTGAAGGGTGAGGCAGAGAGAGAGAGAGAGAGAGAGAGAGAGAGAGAGAGAGAGAGAGAGAGAGAGAGAGAGAGAGAGAGAGAGAGAGGGAGAGACAGAGAGAGAGAGTGCTATATCTGAGGGAGAGCGAGGGGACTGAGGGAGTGCACGTGTGCAAGACAGAGAGAGACAGTGAGAGTGAGACAGACAGTGAGAGAGCTAGCGAGGCCAGTGAACCCCTAAGTCCAGGGAGACTGAGGCGGACACGGAGGCTGAGACAGCAGAGGGGAACAGCACCGAAGGAGGGGGGAGGTCAGGTGGGAGTCGGGGGGTATAAATTGGCTGGTGGGCGGATGCGGGGGGAGCGGCCGAGATGCATAGGGGATGAAGCGGATGAATAATGCACCACTGGGGAGGTGGCGGCGGCACACCAAGGAGCTGTGACCCCTAACGCACCCCTGCTGGACACCTCCACATGGCCACTGGCAGCAGGGCGCCTAAATTCAAGCCATTTTGCGCGTAAATTGGTGTGTGTGTGTGTGTGTGTGTGAGTGTGTGTGTGTGTGTGTGTGTGTGTGTGTGTGTGTGTGTATCAGGGCTTAACACTAACACACGCCAGGTAGCCAAATGCGGGTGAAAGTCGGCGTTGGCTAGTAGATACCGAAGGTTCACTAGCCATTCTGGCGGGTCCGTTACTATTCTGAATGATGAGGCACCGCATTTTGTAGTTTTTTTTCTTCGGACCGTCTCTGCTACAAAAGCAATACAATGCGATTTCGCGAGCCTACAATACCCATGAAGCACCTGTGTCACGTGTCACCTGTGTCTCACGCAAGCCAGGAATCTGATAGGCCTAGAGCTAGTCTTGCGAAGAGGAGTGACAGCGAGCTACCGGGACATCAGCGTGCGCTTCGAAATGTCACTGGAAACCTTCACGTGAAAATAAAGTAGCGAAGTTCATCTCAACTGACCTGTTTTGCGATCTGTCATTACTAGTAGTAGTGTTCATTAAAATGACCAAAGCGAGAGGAAAACATGTCAGTCTGTCTTAGGCCTACTCTTGTGAAAGTCTCATTAGCGCAGTGATAAGACAAGGACACATGCGGCATTAATAATGTTTGGTTTAAATTATTTTCTGATTTGCCTGTGTCTTCATACCTTAATATTCCTCCATGTTTCTTGTGCTGTTGTTCCCGACTGTCAAACCGTTCTTAAAAAAAACGCGCAGTAGTAGCCTTCCAGACTGCACAAAAGCATCCCATTGCATGTCCCTTCGCAGGTGCCCGTCTCGCCCGTTTGTATTTTACAACTCACTATTAAACGGAATGAAAGGAAGTCGTAGCCCCTTCTGTAGTTACCGCATCTGTGTGTGCTTTCTAGTGGATACTTTTATAAGCAAATATCCCAGAAGAGGTGTTATTCCACATCCATGTCCGAGGACCGGCCAACTTGGCAATGACTTTAGGCTATCTACTTTGCGCATGAATTTGGACGGCGACCTCCACAGATAGGCCTATATGATATGAAGAAGTCCCTCCAGATTAAAGACGAAAATATTTTGCTCTCGTGTAGGCTAGCTTACATTTGTGCCCTTCCACAACACTGTGCTTGGTGTTTCTGCATGGTAGCCTAAATATACTATAGGCTATGCCATTCCTCAGATCAGTAAATCTGTTCTTTGCATAGCATGCATGCATGGACCAGTTAATAGGCCTAACAATTCTAATTGCCCTATAGCATATTATATTATATTATATTATATTATATTATATTATATTATATTATATTATATTATATTATATTAGGCCTATAATATATTATATTATCCTACATTACATTATTAGGGCCTACAGCCTATTATATAATTAATTAAAGCTGCTATGATGGCTAAGAAAATTATGGCTAGTGAAAAGG
>NC_085860.1:8661820-8664320 GCF_034702125.1 Engraulis encrasicolus
CACACACACACACACACACACAAAGCAGCTATGAGTCAGGAGCTCAGAATAAGAACACAAAAGAAAGATAGAAAAAAGAGAGAACAGAGGGAGAGGGAGAGAGCAGGGGATGAGGAGAGCAAAGAATGACAGGAAGCTTTAAGGAATGCATGAGTCATGGGATGGAGATATGCATAGAGGAGAGAGAGAGAGAGAGAGAGAGAGAGAGAGAGAGAGAGAGAGAGAGAGAGAGAGAGAGAGAGAGAGAGAGAGAGAGAGAGAGAGAGAGAGAGAGAGAGAGAGAGAGAGAGAGAGAGAGAGAGCTACCTTGAATTGAATTGAGGGGAAGAGAGGGAGACAGAGAGATCATGATTCATGTTTATGATGGACAAATTCTCCTTGCTCATAGGACCAACAACACACACCCAAAAACACACATGCATGGTTTCACGCCATGCACTCTTGCACGCCATGCACGCCATGCACAACACACACACACACATGCACACACACACACACACACACACACACACACACACACACACACACACACACACACACACACACACACACACACACACACACACACACACACACACACACACACACACACACACACACACAAATAAACAGAGAGAGAGAGAAAGAAAGAAAGAAAGAACTGACAGAGAGAGAGAGAGAGAGAGAGAGAGAGAGAGAGAGAGAGAGAGAGAGAGAGAGAGAGAGAGCTACCTTGAATTGAATTGAGGGGAAGAGAGGGAGACATAGAGAGCTAGAGAAAGAGAGAGAAAGGCAGAAAGAGAGGGACAGAGAGCTACAGCAGAATGATAGAGAGGTTGAGACAGACAGAGATCAAATGGCAGAGGGAAAGACAGAAAAAGAAGCTGAGGCAGACAGAGAAGTGAAGTAGTGATTGTTTTGTTTTGTTTTGTCTGCAGCTAATGAGCCATAGCATGTTCAGCTGTGACACAAATGCTCAGCACAGATATATCCCGCACACACTGCCTGCTCAGACAAGCAGCCTGCATATAACTCATTTACGAGAATCATCATCACTCCACATGCACGCACGCACACACACACACAGACACACACACACGCATGCACACGCACAGGCACACAGTCACATGCACACAGTCTCACACAGGAACGCACACACGCACGCACACACGCACGCACGCGCACACACACACACACACACACACACACACACAAACACACACGCGCGCACACACAAACACACACGCGCGCACACACAAACACACACACACACACCTAGGCACACACACACACACACACACACACACACACACACACACACACACACACACACACACACACACACACAGAGTCATGTGTGGTGGGCACAGGCGCACACACATGTGCACAAACCCGTGCTCAGTCCCAGTTGGGGCCACAGTGTGCTGGGTCTTATCAAAGGGACCAGTGATGGCAAGTCTCACTGGAGATGCTCTCCCCACAGCTCCAGATTTAATGAGACACTCAGCACGACACGGGGGAAGATAGAGACCCAAAAAATAGAGAGAAAAGAGATGAGAACCAGGGACCGAGGAAGACTTGAAGAGATTGTATAGAGTTCATGCTGTAAGGAAAATGGCAGGCAAAAAGGCAGAATGAAATACTATGTAATAAGTATATCTTATGGTTTGACTATGCTTGCTGCATGTATCTCAGCTTCATGCTTATATTCCCTGTACTGATCCGTATTGACATGCATCCACTCAGGGACGTAGATAGCTTTGGCTAGGCCCGGCACAAAGTAATGTTAAAGCACCCCCCAACTCCCCCCATTCAATACACGCAATGTAATGGAGACCCAATTCTGGGCCCACCCACTTCCGGTGCCAACGGAGCCCACTTTGTCCCCCCTTGTCGGCTTCCCTGCATCCATTGCCCATTATCCTTGCCTTCTTTATAGGCGACACAGACCAGGGACCACAGCTATGATGGTCTATAAGGATGTCAGTGTGCTGGTATAACTATCACAGAGTGCAGAGCCAGCATGTAAGCTCTTCAATATAATCCCGCTTTGCCACTCGTGCCGTCAGGTCAGAGGTGAGTTGGAGTGAGCCCATCTTTGCCCTGATGAACATCCCTTTGAGAATCAGGATTAGGGTGGAAGAGTAGAAATCTCCATCCATTGAAATCCCTTTGTAGGAGGAATTATCAGGGCGGTATTATGACTTGACTGACCTAGTGTCTCTGCAGCAGCTCTGCAGCAAAGCTTTAGACATAGATATTTTGTTTATAAAGAATAGTACTCTTTGTTTTACCGTCCTTGTTATTAACGAGGTACAGTTAAATTGAACCATGTATGTAAAAGCATATAAATGATGTACTGTACTTGCACTGTAGTGTAGGGTTAAGGTGAACTACAAAATATTGTATGTTGATATATGTCAAAAGAAACCGCTCAATAGAGTGGTAACCAATCTGATGATACTAAGCCCAAAAAAGTGGGTTTCCACCCAAACACAACTAATGCCATTACTTCCTCTAT
>NC_085860.1:8669320-8674320 GCF_034702125.1 Engraulis encrasicolus
TGCTTATTTTCTGAATAAGTCTGAAGTCCATACCAAACTCCTTGAAGTATCATTCTTTCGAGAACACAGGATACAGTGATGTCACTCAGAAGCGAAACTATTTGACTTAATCCTTTTTAGGAGGCCAGGAGTAGGTGACAATGGGCAAACGACTAACATTGGATTTCAATCTTTTCAGAGCCAAGGACCCTCAAATATGTCAAAAGAATGTGCTGTTGTATGTGTATTGCTTGATTAAAGTTGCAGAACTCAGGAAGTCCACAGATGAGGTCATGAAGACCTAGAGTGATGAAATCAAGGCCCACCCGGAAATGAAGACAGCAGCTTACAATCGACACAGATTAGGCATATTCTGGGTTAACTAACAAATCACGTAATTGCTTACACATAACCACACCCATACACCCACAAACCATAAATACCAACAGATAGGGGATATTCAGTAGGTCCTAATTTTTGTTATCGGTCAGGGCGAGAGAAGGTTAGGATCTCCGGAACGTTCCGTAATGCTTTCGTTGTCATTTTGTCATTTTTATGTAGTAGACTCTGCAGTTCTGGAAAGCTGTAGTGTTTACTGTGTATGGGCCATTGCTGGTATTCTGGATATTACCAGTGGTGGTCATTTTGTTATTTGGTAATTTTAGAAAATAAATAGATTAATTTGGCTTTTGGAGTTTTTGATTCCTTTGACTCGGATTTTGAACATGCAAGAAGTAGAGACCAAGACGGTAAACTTCAACAACATGGTGACCGTCCTCTGTGATTCGAGCAAAAGGAATTAAAATATATTTTTTCTTTTGAAGAACATTTTTACTTTTCACAATAGGATTTACATTTTTTCTTTCCTGGAGGATATCGCAGTCGGGTGACAACAACGAAATCGTGGCCACACAACCAGGTAAGCAGAAACCAGTTAAATCAAATTCTGCGATTGGCTATTCCAAATTGTGTGTTGCTACTCTGTTGCATATGCCTCCTTGTATTTGACGGCGACAGCGAAAGCATCATTAGGCCTATTTGTTTGTTTGGTAGTGTCTTTGACTGTATTGCATGTTGTGGTTTGCACATAGTCTAAGTTGGGAATGAGGGCTTTATCAGGTGTACAGTAATAGAGGAGTTTGGTGCTTCCCCGTGGGAGGATTGGGTTCGAAATAGCCCATCTAACTATGTAACAAGTAATTGCGGACATCAAGGTTTCCCCATCTGTTAAAAAATCGAAGAGATCTGGGATCTGCGAATCTCAACTAGACAAGAACCTTGGAGGTTAGACAGAAGGTTGTTGAAATATCTGCCCTGAAAGAACGGTTGAATGTGAACTGAACTTTTTGCGGTCCAGATGGTCGTCAGTTGTGAATTTGGTCGAGTTGAGAGTGAGGGGCTTTTATCGGAAGTCAGAGGGCAGTTCGGTGTTTCCCCCTTGAAGATTAAATATCTGAAAGGTAAATTTGGTAATAGCGGTCATCGAGGCTTCCTCAATCCGGTAAAAACAGAAGGGGTCGAGTAATCTCAACTGGAGGAGAACCTGGGGTTCATCAGGAAGTAAGTGAGATCTGGATCGGAGAGGTCTGGGACCTCTGGAGGGTCTGGGACCCTCCCAAAGTAGTTACTGATACGCATCAGGGAGATCCGCGCGCTGTTGAGCTTGGAGTTCAACGAATAGGCCTATTATTGTATTGTTTTGATTTGTTTTCTTTTGGTTAGGTTTCACTCTGGTAATTATTGGTATCAGGACTGAGCTGTGAACCTTAGTGTGTGGAGCGGGTACCCGTGTGTATGTGAGAGCGTGTTTGCGCGAGTGTTTGAGAAGTGAGTAACGTACTAGCGAGTACGAAATGAGTGGTCATTCTGCTGAAGGCAGGATGTACGGAGGGAATGTATTGAATTTGGAGTCAGAATTACGAGAAGTGAGTAACGTACTAGCGAGTACGAAATGAGTGGTCATTCTGCTGAAGGCAGGATGTACGGAGGAAATGTATTGAATTTGGAGTCAGAATTACGAGAGAAGGATAAAATGAGGTGGAACACTGTTTCGGAACAGTGGGAGGAGATATTGAGAGCGTTGCTTGGCCATTCATTGGAGAAACAAAGAGATGGAATCTGTTTAATCTGTGAGCAATTAATGTCACAGGATACGCACTTTGTGTTTACTAACATGTAGGCTACATAGGTGGTCTGTGTTTGTCTGCCATTGTATGTCAATGGGCCCTATATGTGTCTGAAGAATGTGTGACTACTGGCCAGTTGTTTGTTTGTGTGTGTGTTTGTTTGGACTTTTGAGAGTGCATGTGCAAAGGTCGAATACGAACATGAGAAGGATATATATATATATTTTTTTTTTTCACGTAAAGGCCCAACCAAGACAGTTGGAATATATCCGGTGGAGAAAAAGAACAGAGTGGATGAATAGGCTATAAGCCGTTTAGTTTTACTGACATGAATTCGATCCTGGAAAAAATGCCTTCACCCGTCGAAAGGGGTGCACCGTGGTTGTCCAAATTGATGAAAGCTAGGCTATATGTCACAAAAGATAACGATTGGCGATTGG
Source organism: Engraulis encrasicolus (assembly GCF_034702125.1). Taxonomy (NCBI): domain Eukaryota; kingdom Metazoa; phylum Chordata; class Actinopteri; order Clupeiformes; family Engraulidae; genus Engraulis; species Engraulis encrasicolus. The sequence goes on from NC_085860.1 coordinate 8,671,866, forward strand.
CGCGCACTGTTATGTAAACAAGCAAGCGCGTGGGAATTACAGATAGTGGAAACAGAAGCAAGAACGAGCCTTTTGCCAGATTCATACCCATTTGCGTTATACGCAGCTGACATAGGCACTGCAATGCGTAAACGTCACCCAGTGCCCGATGGGACAAAAAGTAAGGAATTTTGGACAGACATAGCCGGAAACCATCCAAGCTCTGACAAGCTGCAAACTGCTATGTTCAGAATGGCCATTCTAGAAGCAATCCCAAAGCCGGTACGAGAAACGATGTTAAATGATCCAAATTTGCCCTATAGTACTACAGAATACTGGGAACGCCATCTCAAGCACCACATGAAACAGTATAGTGCAAAACGCGAGGAAGAGAAACTAAGCACTGATACAGCACATGCACAACTAGTTAAGTTGCAATTAGCTGAGTCCAAAAGAGCGACGGAATCGAAACACAATTGATACAACTCATGTTACAACACAGCAGTCACACATTCTTCATCCAAGCCTGAAGTTGGTCCAATTTCATTAAGGGGTTAGGGACAACGTGGTGGGATTCAGAGGACGGGGAACAGGGAGTAGCGATGCCCAAGGTAGGGTCATGTATGGGGGGTGTTTTGCTTATAGTGGGACCGGGCACTGAGTGAGAGACTGCCAGTGGAATGCCTACACAACACGGAGGGCACTGCACCTACTTCAAAGCTGAAACCAGAGAAAAAACAAGCACAAGCACACCAAGCGCACACTGGAGCCGGAGCAAGCCTATCCCATGGACAATACACAAAGGGGATTTGGGACCTATGCTCACAAAAGAGAAGGGTTGGGGGACCCCTTCTGGCCTATGAAAATTGAAAGACTATGTCAAGATTGTTTGGTAACACTACTGCCTAACTCACACCAGAAGTGACGCCCTTGGGTGCCATTTATACACCCATATCCCTTTTATCTGACCCCTACCACGTAACATTGATTAAGATGAAAACATACGCACAGGCGTGTTTAAGACAGTTATTGGGAATCAGTGGGACTGTTTACCCTACATCTACATTGGGCAAGAAGGGGTGGCTGCTGGGGTTGAATTATACACATTGCATTATAAGCTACACATAGTCTACCCAACACCACGCGGAAGTTTGTATAAGAGTACACAATACTGACTGAACAAACATAATTAGCTAAAAACACGATGGCCTTCCCAATACTCTCTGTACATTGATTTGACTGATGATTTTTTTTATTGTTTGTTCTGTTTGTCACAACAGGAATAGGCCTACTCCTTAGACCTATGGATATTTTGAGGTTTTTATTTTTATTTTTTTATTATTAAGATTTTTTACGATTACCGTTCAGACATTAACTGCGCGGTGTACCTGGTTACACAATTGTTGTGGGTTCTTCTGAAACAACACGGCGTGTTATTTCAGAAGAAAGGGGGAGATAGGCATATTAGGCCTAGGCCTACATGTGCGACCGTGACACTGGACTCGACTTAAGACAGACGAGATTTGAGAAAAGACTGCAGTACACCACACATCACATACATAGCCTACATTAAAGAAACGACAGATAACAAAGGGTGTTGGAAAACACATTGTTGAGTGTTGGAGGTTGGTAAAGATTGGAAGCGGTTTATGCGGCAATGAGGAAACAAGGCCATGGTTTTACAGGGGTTCACTATGGAAAAGGTAACAAAGAACGTTTGGCAGCAGTGCAAGCTTCTCACAAGGACATCGGAAATCAAGGATTTTTTCCACAGAGAACGTTCGATATGGAAAGGATTTGGAGAGAGCACGAAAGGGCGTCTTCGGAAAAGATTTTGATGCGAGTGACCATTTGGAAATAACTGATGGACTGGTTGGGGGCCGTGTGGCCAAAACACTGATGGTTGGTAGAGGACATGAATGGGAGACCGTTGTCTCCGGGCTGGTAAAATAACTTGGGCAGAAGGTCTGTGGTTTGAAAGAAAAATAAAAAAAAAACTGTTGCAATGAACTTGGACACATTGGTGGATTGTGGAACGCATACCCATAAGGATTTGGACCAAACGCCCAAGAGCAAATTGGTAAGGTTGGTATAGGCCTACATACAATTATGAGCTGGGTCAACACTCTGACTCATGGTGCTGAGGTCAGTAAGAAACTAGGCAAACAGTAAGCCCTGGACCAACGCTAGGTTCGAACATGAAGATTTCGCACGTTGCAATGTAAACCATATTGTGATAAACTAATTACTTTGATGTCAGATTTCTCCACACAGGTTGCAGATGGAAGAGGAACCAACGAGACAGGAGACGAGGAGTTGAGATTGGCTCCTTCCAAGGCCTATTGAGCGCAGTAGACCGAGCCGAGTTGAGCGAATTACACACAATAGGCCTATTCACCTTGAGGGAAAGGCGCACAGGGTTACATTGAAACAGGCTTGCGGAGGCGCAGGGAATGGGGAAAGGCATAAGCCTGCA
>NC_085860.1:8694320-8701820 GCF_034702125.1 Engraulis encrasicolus
CAGTACAACATCGGCATCAGTTTTGCCTTTTTAGCCGTCATTAAAAAAGACAAATAAAAGTATAAATGCCTTACCTGTGCATGTACGGAGGAGAAGATTTGGCAACATGAAAGAAAACAGAAAGAGACAGAAATAACATTAGACATGCTGTAAATCACAAACACAGAATGTTTATTCAAACCAAAACCCATAAGCATCTTGAAGAGTGGTTATGTTAATCGCTCTGTTGTTGACTGTGTGTGTGTGTGTGTGTGTGTGTGTGTGTGTGTGTGTGTGTGTGTGTGTGTGTGTGTGTGTGTGTGTGTGTGTGTGTGTGTGTGTGTGTGTGTGTGTGTGTGTGTGTGTGTGTGTGTGTGTGTGTGTGTGTGTGTGTGTGTGTGTGTGTGTGTCTGTGTCTGTGTCTGTGTCTGTGTCTGTGTGTCTGTGTGTGCTTGTGTGTGTATATGTGTGTGTGTGCGGTGTGAGGGTGTGGGTGTGCATGCGTGTGTAGGGATGAATGCCACATAAAGAACATTATCTCTGAGAGCAAAAGGACTTTGACAGAGCAATTATGCAAAAACCCACTATAGTGATGTCAGTCAACACACTCTACTGGGCAAACACACACGCACATACGCAAGGACAAACATATTGTACACACACACGCACACCCACACGCACACGAACACGCACACCCACACACACATACACACACACACATACACACACGCACACCCACACGCACACGAACACGCACACCCACACACACATACACACACAATACGTAACAGAGGTCAATGAAGTGCATGAATGTTCATAGCTGTCATGCCTGCCATTTAGACACACCCGTGGCAATAATGTAAGAGGCATTTAAGAGTGACTCATTTCAATATGTAGGCCACTTCAATTACTTATGCATATACAGCGGCACATTTACAGGCAATACACACGCACACACGCACGCACGCACGCACGCACGCACGCACGCACACACACACACACACACACACACACACACACGCACACACATCTTCCCAACGCACTTTACTGAATGACCCTGACTCAATGCTATTCTATGACCTCGTATGATGTGTTTATTTGGTGGTGAATGGACATTAAGCTGCGTACTGAATCATGACATGATGGGTCTTAATGAAGACCATAGACAAAAACATGAGAAGCCCTCGAGGCCAGGAGAAAGGGAGAGAGAGAGGGAGGGGGATAAAGTGAAGAGAGAAAGAGAGGGAGAAAAGACATAAACAAGAAGAAAGAGAGGGAGTGGGAGAAGGAGATAGAGAAGATGAACAGAAACAGAGACATGAAGATGCAGATGAAGAAGAACAGATACATGAAGAGAGGAAGCGAGAGATGGAGCGAGTGAAACAGAGTGAGCGGGAAATGTAGAGAAATAAAAAAAATGAGAGAGGGTAGGAGAAAGGGGTAATCGGCTGCTCATAAATGTGTGTCACTGAGACACTGGGCACTTCTGTTGAAGGCCGCTGACGCAGACACAAACACCGCAAGTTGCCAAGGAAACCAGAGGACTGCCACACACACACACACGCACGCACACGCACACATGCACATGCACACACAGACACACGCACACGCACACGCACACGCACACGCACACGCACACTTATTGCAACTGCTGACACATATAAAATGAGGTGATTTGATTTCACCCGAATCAGCGACTGCTCACTGGTTCACACCCAGCAGCTAGACTTCCAATTAACAGTGTGTGTGTGTGTGTGTGTGTGTGTGTGTGTGTGTGTGTGTGTGTGTGTGTGTGTGTGTGTGTGTGTGTGTGTGTGTGTGTGTGTGTGTGTGTGTGTGTGTGTGTGTGTGTACGCGATGTATACAGTATAATTTTTGTGTTTATGGAAGCTGAGTCGCTTATGCTTGATTTAGTTTTTACCCCTAATGTCCTATTGTGTCCTACTAAAGTCTCTGCTCACAGTGTGCTTCAGGCGTTAATTAAAATTGCAGCTGATTTATAAGTGATAAACAAATACTCGGTGGCACTGAATAAAATATTTAATGAAAAGTCAGACAAAGAATGCATTCATTTAAAACACGCAAATTTATTTCCTTAATCGGCTGAACTAATTTCCATAAAAAGTGACTTAAAATTTTGTTCGTTAGCATACTGAGGTACAAGGCAAGAGTAGTCATTTCTATGTGTAAGTGTGTGTGTGTGTGTGTGTGTGTGTGTGTGTGTGTGTGTGTGTGTGTGTCAGACCGATATAGGTTTAGTGTTGACAGACAGGGCAATAGGCCAAAGGATTCCCTCTGCTGCCTCCCAACACAAACTCATTCAGTGTACTGAGTTCCCCTCGCTGCCTCCCAGCAATACGTCTCATTTATAGACATTACGTAATTGTCTTCTCTCAATGCGATTCTGTTCCTCTGTCTATAAGTCATCGGTTGACCAATATGAACTTTTACACGCCCGCCCGCTCAAAAACTTATATTCAAGCTCCGCCCCCCCTTGCTCCTCTTTTTCCATCTTTTCTCCTCTCCCGTCAGGCGTCCTGCCATCAAGTGTCCTTGGCAGAGGACAAAGTCATTTAAAGTCATTACATGTTGATGGATGACTAGAGTGATGTGACAACTCTGCATGATTATGCCTCACCCTGAAAACAAAACCCAAAAGACAAAAAAAAAACCATCACATTTTCCCCATATGGAGTCCTCAGCATACACGTAGGTGCCAGAAAGGGGGATGCAGTGGTGCATTGGCATCCCCACTTTTGGGCTTTCTTTAGAGGCTTTCTTACCTTCCACTGCAGACAAATGAGTGGAGTGCAGCAGTAAAATTGTTAAGAAATAAAGAATGAAGAAAAAAAATGCACCACCACTTTAAAACTCGTTCCGGCCCTGGTCCTCAGTAACTGGTCCAACCAGAGAACAACAACCCTCCCTGTAAAGGCAAGCAGCAGACACACGTTTCCTTGTAGAGCACGAGTAGACACAGTTCCTGTAATCCCGATATTTCTCCTACCAGTGAACGTCAGAACATGTACACAAAGACAAAATAGCTTCGCTTTCACTTCTAGTCAGCGGGTGTTGTTCGTAACAACTTGGCATGCTGAGGTATAGGATTTAATAAGCCTTCGCCCAATACTACAAAACTCTCTCTCCACACACACACACACACACACACACACACACATGCACGCACAAACGCACGCACACACGCAAACACACACACACACACAGCACCCTGGTTATGTACTCATCAACACCCTCAACTCAGAGAGGGGCTGAACAGATGTGTTTGTATCCAACAGTAATTAGGAACGGGGGAAAAAACACACACAGCGCTGATTTAACAATGTGAATATAAAACACACCAGAGACAAAGAGGTGCAGGATGAAAACACATGTACCGTACAGTACGTAGTGAGGCGAATAGCAGATACCAAAGTGCTGAGTGTGAATTACCTCTCCATAATTGGGGTGCCCTGCCTGTGCCGTTTGTAAATGGGTGCCATCACGGACATTTCACATTCCAGTAATTTTCATGAATATACAGTATGACTACTCTCCATTCTTGTATTTGTGTGCCTTTGGAGCTATTGGGTGCTAATCGGGGCATGCCGCACCCCACGGTCTCTCCTTTAAAAATGTCAAAACAACACACAGAACAAAATAGAAATGGATTGTGTGTGTGTGTGTGTGTGTGTGTGTGTGTGTGTGTGTGTGTGTGTGTGTGTGTGTGTGTGTGTGTGTGTGTGTGTGTGTGTGTGTGTGTGTGTGTGTGTGTGTCTGTGTGTGTGTCTGTGTGTGTGTCTGTGTGTGTGTCTGTGTCTCTCTCTGTGTGTGTGTGTGTGTGTGTGTGTGTGTGTGTGTGTGTGTGTGTGTGTGTGTGTGTGTGTGTGTGTGTGTGTGTGTGTGTGTGTGTGTGTGTGTGTGTGTGTGTGTGTGTGTGTGTGCATCCTTATTACAATCAGTGTTATCATTACTGCATGAGCAAAATAAAATGCCCCACAAAATGAGTGAAAAAAAGATTAATCGATTAATAACGATTAATTGATTCTCGTGTGGACTAATCGATTAATAGAATTGCCGGCTGTAGGATCAACGCATCGATACAAAACCGATTGTTATTTACACCCCTAATGGTGTGTGTGTGTGTATGCGTGTGTTGTTCACTCACAAAAACATCCATGAGCATATGCTCCAGGGTCACCTCCAGGTCCTCCAGCCGGGCGGACAGTGTCATGGTGCTGTGCTGTGTAGGTGTGTCAGCACCCGAATGACTTGATGATCGCAACATCACGGCAACCAATTTACAACGTTCCAAAAGCCAAAACCAGTACAGTCTTTCTTACAGAACCCAAAAAGCTGTGGGCCAGTTATCCATTAGGACTTCAGATAACCTTCAAGTGTCCTTGTGGAAAGTAGTGTAGGTCCTTTAAGCTTCTCTTTGTAATCCTGACTTAGTTGTCAGATCATCCTCTTGTCAAAACTCCAAATTGATTACGGGTCTAATAACATAAATGATCCACACAGTAGACAGAGACCTCACATCACAAACGAATGCACCTAGACTCACACATCCGCGCACTAGCTACCCATGTCCACACACTTCCCTCCCTTTCTGTTCTGAAGAGCTTCGGACAAATGGCCACCCGTTCCATATCCTCATCCCCCTCTCTTACTCACACCCCACTCCCCCTCACACAGACATTTTCGGGAACACACACACACACACAGACATGTGTGACACACACACACACAGACATGCACGTCCTTATGCACACACAAACACACACACGCACACGCACACGCACACACACACACACACACACACACACACACACACACACACACACACACACACACACACGCGCACACGAACGCGCACGCACACACACACACACACACACACGCGCGCGCACACACATACACAGAAACAGCCAGCATCCCAATTCAAAGAAAGTTTAGCAAAAAGAGGTCAGAGTGTAACAGAGGTGAAGAATAGAAACAGTAAACTACAAAAGGCATGGAAACCTTAACTCATGCCCTTTGTTTTTGAATGCTATTTATAAATGTAATGCTTCTTTATAGAGGATGAAGCCTTCCTGTTTTCGTCTGTCCCTGCATGTGTGCCTGTGCCTGTGTCTGTGTGTGTGTGTGTGTGTGTGTGTGTGTGTGTGTGTGTGTGTGTGTGTGTGTGTGTGTGTGTGTGTGTGTGTGTGTGTGTGTGTGTGTGTGTGCGTGCGCGTGCGTGCGTGTGTGCATGCATGTATGCGTGCACACCGTGCACACCACACACACACACACACACACACACACACACACACACACACACACGCACACACACACACACACACACACACACTGCTTGCGTGTGTGACAGTGGAGGGCTTTGTGTGGAGAGGGCGTCCGGGGCAGCGGGGAGAGGAGCCTGCAGTGGACTGGACTGTCTGTCTGTCTCTTTCAGAGGCCGGGCCTGTCTCTTTCACACAGGGCCACAACATCAATGGGCCTTTTATGCTGCTCATTAGGACCCGTGCTGGAATGCAGAGAGGGTGAGAGAGAGAGAGAGAGAGAGAGAGAGAGAGAGAGAGAGAGAGAGAGAGAGAGAGAGAGAGAGAGAGAGAGAGAGAGAGAAAGAGAGCATCAGACAGTGACAGAGAGGGAAAGAAAGAAAAGAGAAAAAAGAAAGAAGGGACACAGACAAGCACACTGGCCTCTCTCTTTTAAGGACATTATGCAACATCCTTAAAGGATGCCCGTGTGCACGTGCACATTCACTTGTCTGTGTGTGTGTGTGTGTGTGTGTGTGTGTGTGTGTGTGTGTGTGTGTGTGTGTGTGTGTGTGTGTGTGTGTGTGTGTGTGTGTGTGTGTGTGTGTGTGTGTGTGTGTGTGTGTGTGTGTGTGTGTGTGTGTGTGTGTGTGTTCATCCATTTTGTGTGTGTGTGAGCATTTTCATGTGTTTGTCTATGTGTGTGTGTAAGTGCGTTGGTGCGTACGTTGGTGTGCGTGTGTGCGTGCGTATGTGTGTGTAGTGTGGTGTAGAGTGTAAAGCTCTGGCTGTAGGGTGAGTGTGTTCATGGTCCTCTGCATCCTCTGGAGGAGACTAGAGTAGAAATTGGCCAGCCGGACCGGACGCCTCCCTCCCACCGAGAACTCTGGAGACTCACACTCACATTACGACACTTCCAAGGCACGTCAGAGAGGGACTGTGTTGGGTAACTCTGGCGTGGGTGTTTGTATTAGTGCTTACGCGTGTGTATTTCAGTACAGTGGATGCTAGGTTGGTAGGTGGATACATGTAAATAGACCAGAAAAGTAAACAGACCAACAGAGACAGAGAGAGAGAGAGATGGTCAAACAGACAAACAGAGAGACAGCAATACAGACAACATTTGTATAGTATTTATAGTATATTATTTGAAACTCAACATGCCTGCACAGTATAGAGGGAAGAGAAGAGATACACATGACAAGCTTAGTTATAGTCCAGTAGAGACACAGAAATCCGCCAGAGATAGAGGAGTGCGCCAGTGACTATGCAGTATGCATGGGTTTGGGTCTCTCTGGCACCATTGAGTATGCAATATACAGTACACAGTATGCACTGGATAGGGTTGCTGTGGCACCAGTTAGTATGCAGTACAATACGATATAATACGATTCGATACTATAGTACTTTAATGTCAGTTTGCACTGAAAGGGGAGAGGGAGTAGAATGAATTGACAGAAGCCAATAGGACAGGGCTGGGTGTGTGTGTGTGTGTGTGTGTGTGTGTGTGTGTGTGTGTGTGTGTGTGTGTGTGTGTGTGTGTGTGTGTGTGTGTGTGTGTGTCTGTGTGTGTCTGTGTGTGTGTGTGTGTGTGTGACTTCATCTGGGCACATGAACGGACACACACACTCACACACACAAGCACGTGGTCACACATACACTCGCACATGTGCATGCTCTTACGCACACACACACGCACACGTCCTCCCTCTCTCCCTCTCTTTCTATCTCTCTCTCTCGCTCTCTCGCTCTCTCTCTCTCTCATACACACACACACACACACACACACACACACACACACACACACACACACACACACACACACACACACACACACACACACACACACACACACACACACACACACACACACACACACACACACACGCACACAGTTGAGGAGAGGCAGTCAGTCAGGCCTGGTGTAGGCAGATCAATCTCGCCGGGCCGGCTGACAAACTAAATCCATCTCCAGAGCATCTGAGAGAGGCCAATGTGTTAAACATCAATCAGCACCAACACCAAACCCAGCGCCATCCATCCACGCTCTCCGCTGACACCCCACTGTAAATGGGACTCTGCAGGATTTTTTTTATATATCTCTGTTCAGAATCACATTTTCTCTCTCTGTATGCATCTCCTATTAGCAGAGGCGCATCTTGCCACCAGGCAAGGCAGGCAGCCGCTTGGGGCCCCCAGGCCTCTCTATAGTGAATAACAGCCCACACTTTACCACAGTAGTGGCGATTTTGGTTCAAAT
>NC_085860.1:8704320-8711820 GCF_034702125.1 Engraulis encrasicolus
CTTAATGCTGACATCAGTGTGCTACATCAATCACCTGCTCCCACCGCACAAGCTACTGGGAGACGCCTCGTGTGCTCCAAATTTCTCTCCCAATGCTGACATGCCCACACTCACACACACACACACCTGCACACGAGTGTACACAAATACCAGACACATGCACGCACGCATGCACACGCACGCACACACTCACACCTGTAAAAGTGTGTACACACAAATACCAGACACATGTGCGCGCGCATGCACGCACACACGCACACACGCACACTTGCCCGCATGCACGCGCACACACACACACACACACACACACACACAATTAGTCTACACCATACACACAAACTCCCAGAGACCTACACTCACATACACAAGTCCTGCGCATATTGAAGTATCCATTCATCTTTTTGCTTGATTATTATGTCTATCCAACGGTAACCATCCAACACTGGAGTCACTCCTCTATCTCTCTTTTAGGATTATTAATCTCTCAATACACATTTTTCAATCTCTCAATTTAAAAAAATCAACCAATCTGTCAGTCCATCAAATTACTAATCAATCAATGTATTGACCAAATAATCAAATCAAATAGTCAAATGATCAATCCACCCATCAATCAGTCATGCACACAGTCATTAATTCAGTTAATTTTTCTCCGAATGCAAGCAAGGCATAATGCAAAGTATTTCACCAGATCGGTTGGCCTAGTACAGAGCATTTCCCGACATGAATGTATAGGCCTATATCCTACATGCCGATTTCTGTGGTAACGAATGCCCCATTTCCACCCAGCACCTCAGGCCATTATCCCACTACAGAGGAAGGGTCATGACATCCCAGCGTGGCGCAACAGCAGCACACCTCTGATCTCCCACAACCTCCTGAGGAGAGAACTTTCAAGATTGTCCACATCGATGCAGCATTCCTGACAGATCAATATCACAAGGCTGGAAAATGAGAAGCCTTTTTAACAGCCCTCTCTTCATTGCTTCCCTTCCTCTCTGTGTGAAGAGTATATCATACGCTTTACATATTTTAAGGAGCCTGCAGGGCTGGGGATAGGAGATGGGCATAAACGGCTGAAACTGATGTATGAGAGAATATACGGTATCATAAAGTGAGGTGAGGTGTATTTTCAACAAAAAAACACTCAGAGACTGAGATGAGCGTTAATATTTTGCCACACTCCCCCTCATGTGCATCCACACACTAATGCACAGTGCACATATACTAAAAGCTTGAAAGACAGATGGCATTCGAAAACCACAGTTATGACGCGCTCATAGAAATTCGTGCACTTGCAGAGAAGCACACATACATGAAACAGGGCAGCTTCAGACGGCTTGAGATAAGTACTGTACGGGTACATGAATGTGCGTGAACTCTCTCTACTGATGTGCCTTAGATCTCTTACCTTCAGTAAGAACATGATGGCCTGCATGATGGTCTGTCTGCACCCACACACCAACACAGCACCCACACTTGACTTGGCAACACTTTGACACCAGCTCTCTGACCGGGTCGGGTCAGGTCGGGCTAGGTCGGGTCAGTGTGTGCCACCGAGAGTGCCCAGTCCTGTTGCCACTGTCCCTTAAACCCACAGTCATGGCAACCTCCAGGCTGGCAGGCAAGTGTCCGAGTGGCACGTGCCACAATCTCCTCCTCCTCTTCCCCCTCCTCCTCCTCTTCTTCTGCTGTCTATGTATCTGCTTGCCAAACTGTCACCGCTACGTCAATACCCTTTCGTAGGTCCTGGCTTCATTGCTTCAGGCATCCAAGCATGCAGGTGCAAGTATGCACTACTGCCTTTTTTTCAAAGCAAAGAGAGAAGAAAAAAACAGCGTCTCTGTGCTTCATCATGGCTCGTGGCGGGCTGACAGATTTAGCGTCCCTGAAGGAAACGCCAACAGTGTGAACAGCTGACTTAGCCCTAATCTATTTCAGTCGGTGACCCAAAGCTGCTTTGCCGTGTGATCACTAATTAACATCACACAGCTAATCGGGGTCTCTGGGTCTATGTACGCTCTCGGCAGACACTGTGTTGACTACACTGACACAACAGCAGCAGCAGCAACTGGGCACATCCACCAAAATCTCCAAGCAAAAAAACCCTGAAATATTTTGTTAACATGAATCATTTCAGTAATAACAAAGCTACAGCATTTGCATCCCCCACAACAATGTGCAGCAATTATGAGGTGGAAGGGCTATTACCATTCCCTTACAAGTCTTTTGCTGTGAAGGTTCTGATATTAATGATTGGTATAGTGCATAAGCCGTGAGTTGCTGTTACCACGGCAGCTAACATAAGTCATCACAAAGTTGTGTATTCCATGCATCTCTCTCTGACACCCTCTCTCTGTATTTCTCTCTCTCTCTCTCTCTCTCTCTCTCTCTCTCTCTCCACCTCTTGTTAAACTCGATCTATCCATCCATCACTGTATCTGTCACTCTCCCTGTGAAAAGGCTTTAGAGCATTAAGATTAGCTGAGCTCCTGAAATAACCCCGAGTCCAGACCACAACACTATGGGCTTCACATGCACACATATACAAACACAAACTCACTTGCCCTCTCTGCCTCACATGCTCCCATACACACACACACACACACACACACACACACACACACTCCATAAATTAAATAAGGCATTCAAGGTATTGAAAATAACAAACAAACGTAGTCCTTAAAGGTCCGTGTGGGCTATGTGCATTTTGGGTGTGCGTGTGTGCGTGTGTGTGTGTGGAGAGGTGGCTGGGATGAGAACAGCCAGCAGGGTTGAGAGTGAATAGGAAGAGCCAGGTGAGCGAAGATGAATGTTTTTACCGTCCTTTGTGTTCAAGTAGCCTATTCGCCCTCGTCAAGGATGCTTCCTGACAGCGAATGTGATGAGATGCCTCCGGATTTGTCCGCAAAAGGAATCCACAACGACAACGAATCCACTGTCGGAGTCGTCCGCGTCAGAGTGGAGTTCTCCTTGTTGAACAAACGAGGACCTTCTTCACAGCTTGACTTTGGCTCCGTTTAGTCCAGGCACAAGGATAGGAGCTGTAAACTTTCGGCGGTCGTTAAAACTTATCTTCCAGGCGCACACTCTTCGTCTTCTTCTCGCTCGCACTGCTTCTCTGCCGCGTTGGAATTGCAGTCAGTCTCACCCGCCATTGAGCTTGAACTTGGGCCTTTTAACAAGGGGCCACTCCCCGCATGACTCGGAGCGCCGTGGTGTTCGCTGGGAAGTGTAGTGAAGAAAAGGTAGCACAGTCCCCTGACTGGCCAAGTCAGAGGGGCGGTCCGCTACACTCTCCCCCCCTTGGAAAGACAACCGTAGGTTGGATGAAACTCACACGAAATATTCAATGTTCAAGTGAATTGTCCATTATCATATCAGAGTCCAACAATACAATTCAGTCCCTGTTCAGGCGCCATTCTGTAACGTGACGCCCCCTAGCCTACTGAGGGTGAATATGAAAATGTATTTCAAATGTCTGGTTCAGGCGCCAGGCAGTTTAACAAACTACCAAAGTTTTAAGTAAGAGATGCCACGTCAGCATTTAAACACAAAATAGTTACCAAACACAAATAAATCAGTTCAACACAAAGTTATCTTTTCTTTTCTTTTAGTGATCACGAGTTCATAATTCAAAACAAGGCATTCAAGGTTTCAAAATAATAAACCAAACATAAATATAGTCCGTACATGTCCATAATTATGTGCGTGTTGGGCGAGTGTGTGTGTGTGCGTGTGTGTGTGTGTGTGTGTGTGTGTGTGTGTGTGGAGAGATGGCTGGGATGAGAGCTGTAAGAGCAGCAACGAGTTTGAGAGTGGAGGAAGAGCCAGGTGCACAAAGATGAAGTTTACCGTCCGTTGTGTTCAAGTGTTCTGTTCGCCCTGATCCAGGATTCGTCCTGACAGCGAATATGATCTGAGGATGCCTCCAGGTCTGCACGCCGACACAGGTGCACGAGAACAACGACTCCAGCGTTGTCGGAGTCGCCCAGGTCTGCGTGGGTTTCACCTTGCCGAACAGCACACGAGAATCCTCTTCATAACTTGACTTTTACTCCGTTCATCCGGCACAAGGAATGGAACTGGAAACGTGCGACGGTTGTGCGAAACTTCTCTTCATGGCGCACACTTTTCCTCTTCTTCTCTCTCGCTCTGCTTCTCTGCACGCGCTGTAATTGCAGAACAGTCTCACCCGCCATTGAGCTTGAACTTGGGCTATTTAACAAGAGGCCACTCCCCGCATGACTCGGAGCGCCGTGGTGTTCGCTGGGAAGTGTAGGCTAGTGTGTGAGGTAAAGGTAGCGCAGTCCCCTGACTGGCCAAGTCAGAGGGGCGGTCCGCTACACTCTCCCCCCCTTGGAAAGACAAGCGTAGGTTGGATGAAACTCACCACCCAGGGTAGCACATGATGTCAGCCTCATCTTCTGAAGAGTCAGTGGAGAAGGGTCCGTCATCACTGCTACTGGTCCTGGTATGAGGAACAAGTGTGTGAAACATTTTAAATACAGAAAGTGAATACAGTTCTTCTGCTTTGTCAGAACTCTGGACTAAGGCTGCTGTTGGATTGCAAACATTAATGTCCTGAACTGCACCACAGTCTGTAACAGCAGGTTCACATGGAGCTGCAGTTGAAGGCTGTCCTCTGCTTCCAGTGTCAGTCTTTGGAGAGGCCCTCATGAAGCTCTTTAATGAACTCCACAGGTTAGGCCAAAAAACAGCACTGTGCAAACGATAGAAAGTCTTAAACAGCCCCTGGTGCTCTGGTTGTGTGTAAGCACGCAGGACAGTTTCCACCAGTGTAGAGGGAATGTAAAGTCTGTACTGACCAGATTGGGTCTTCCTATACACCACACCTGCAGACACAGCATACTTCCGGCTTGTGTCTTCACAGCCTTCGCCGATGGAGTGCAGGATGCGCTGGATCACAGGGCACCTCTGCTGCTCTGCATGCACTGTAGACATGGAGACTGGGAGGCGAACTGGAGAAGTAGACTGCATGTCCGACTCCGGTTGCACAGAGGTGAAGAGACAAGCACCACCTCGCCCTGCAGCTGGAGATGCTTCTGGAGCACAGCAAGTTGCAGGTGGTCTACCTGGGGATTCGCTGAGTCTCAAGGCCACCTGGTGGTCACCCTGCAGGTTGACGTGATGAACCTGGAGGTCATGTCTGAGCTGATCCACCCAGCCCCGAATTTCAGTCAGCTGCTGCAGTTGCTGCTTAAAATCCACAAAGAATATTCTCATGTTATCCAGCATTGCACTGAGTTCTATTTTGATGTTCTTTCCTAGTGTTTCAATGTTCTTTTGTGTTGCATTAAAATCCATATCCCACTCCACTTGACTTCTGGTGTTCAATACTCCAAAAGAGACCAGAGGGAGAGGAGGTTGGATTGGTATGAAAAGGGCGTTCCGTGGTGGAACAGAGAGAACGTTGATGGACATAGTGGCTGAAGTCGGCTGTAGTGCCAAGCAGGTCAAAGCAAGGATGTGTGTGTATGTGAATCAGTTGTAGATATGTGCTGTTGTGAGTGTATACAAACGAATGGGAATTACAGCAATAATGCATATGAATAATCTCCCAAATCATTAACTCAATGCACCATCAACATAACTGTTTTGTTTACATTTAAGCACATCAAATATTTTTAACAGGTTACAAAATCACTATGCATTTTCTTTAAAGAGACATTTTTGTCCAAAGTGCCTTTTTGTCAATGTGCCATTTTTTCAGTGATTATTTTTCTTAGAGATGGTTTTAAACCCACTTAGGCTATATAAGCCACTGAAAGCAGTCCAAGTTCAGTCCTTTTCAATATAATTGTCCATTCAATGCAATGCAACACTTCAGTTTCAATTGTCCACGGTTAGTCGTAGCCACAGAAATAGACAATTAATCAGCTCCACATGAAAACAGTTTGCATTCAGCAAGACGAAATATTCAATGTTCAGGTGAATTGTCCATGATCATATCAGAGTCCAACAATACAATTCAGTCCCTGTTCAGGCGCCATTCTGTAACGTGACGCCCCCTAGCCTACTGAGGGTGAATGTGACAATGTACGTCAAAAGTCTGGTTCAGGCGCCAGTTTAACAAACTACCAAATGTTAAGGTTAAGGAATGCCACGTCAGCATTTAACACAAAATATTTACCAAACACAAATAAATCAGTCAACACAAGAGTTATCCTTTCTTTTCTTTAGTGATCACGCATCCATAAATTAAATAAGGCATTCAAGGTATTGAAAATAACAAACAAACGTAGTCCTTAGAGGTCCGTGTGGGCTATGTGCATGTTGTGCGTGTGTGTGTGTATGTGTGGAGAGGTGGCTGGGATGAGAACAGCCAGCAGGGTTGCGAGTGAATAGAAAGGGCCAGGTGAGCGAAGATGAATGTTTTTACCGTCCTTTGTGTTCAAGTAGCCTATTCGCCCTCGTCAAGGATGCTTCCTGACAGCGAATGTGATGAGATGCCTCCGGATTTGTCCGCAAAAGGAATCCACAACGACAACGAATCCACTGTCGGAGTCGTCCGCGTCCGAGTGGAGTTCTCCTTGTTGAACAAACGAGGATCTTCTTCACAGCTTGACTTAGGCTCCGTTTAGTCCAGACACAAGGATAGGAGCTGTAAACTTTCGACGGTCGTTAAAACTTATCTTCCAGGCGCACACTCTTCGTCTTCTTCTCGCTCGCACTGCTTCTCTGCCGCGTTGGAATTGCAGTCAGTCTCACCCGCCATTGAGCTTGAACTTGGGCCTTTTAACAAGGGGCCACTCCCCGCATGACTCGGAGCGCCGTGGTGTTCGCTGGGAAGTGTAGTGAAGAAAAGGTAGCACAGTCCCCTGACTGGCCAAGTCAGAGGGGCGGTCCGCTACAACACTAACACACACACACATAAACACATGCACGCACACACGCACACACACACACACACACACACACACACACACACACACACACACACACACACACACACACACACACACACACACACACACAAATTCTTCAAGCATCAACAACAGCATTATTTTCACACCTGTGCGGGTTTGTGTCAGTTGACATGTAAAATATTTCTCCATCGTGTGCCAACAACAAGGCCACAGCGCTCCATCCCCCAACAGACACCCTGAGGTATTAGCTAAGACTGTTGTTGCTTGTGTGTGTGTGTGTGTGTGTGTGTGTGTGTGTGTGTGTGTGTGTGTGTGTGTGTGTGTGTGTGTGTGTGTGTGTGTGTGTGTGTGTGTGTGTGTGTGTGTGTGTGTGTGTGTGTGTGTGTGTGTGTGTGTGTGTGTGTGTGTGTGTGAGTGTGATCTGTGTGAGTGTTATCTCATGTACATGGATCTGGCACAGATGTGTTAACACAGACAAGCTTCCCAAAGCAAACATCTCTAAAATCCTCATTACCACTCCCAACACAGCTCGAGTTTATTTAAAATATTTAATTTTCGGCACTGCATATCACACTGCACTTCGGCAATGCATATCACATGATCCCCAGTT
>NC_085860.1:8719320-8721820 GCF_034702125.1 Engraulis encrasicolus
TGTGTGTGTGTGTGTGTGTGTGTGTGTGTGTGTGTGTGTGTGTGGGCAGGGTGGCGGGCAGAGAGCGGGGAATAAGAGGTAGAGCTGGAGTAAAGAAGAGATGGAGAGGGAGAGGGTGAATAGCCTGGAGGGGGTGAAATACAGGGGAGGAGAGATGGAGAGGACAGGGAGAGTGGCTGGAGTCAGTGATGCGCGGGCTGACCCGAAAGCAGCGGGCGCTTGCAGTTAACTGCGGTCGACCGCAGGCACGGGTTATGAAATATTATTTTTAATGAAATTCGGGTCGGGTGCGGTCGGTCAGGACCTTTGAAATGATGCCGAATTTTAAAGTAGTCTATAGCCTAGCCAATAGGCTATAGTTTACTTTAGCAGACAGGGACATTTTTTGCGAAATAGATCAAAGTTTATATGGCTGAATAACTAGGATGGTGCCACGCGCTCTGCAGGAGGCTCCTGCGTCGGCCGAATATCTTCTGCGCGCAACTGGTGCAGCAGGTGCAACCATTGAGTGCATTTTGAAGAACACAGAGGGTGCTCTCTAAACAGTGCAGTGATGGATATAGGCTATAGCCTACATATTTTCTTATACAATTGTAATGGTTTCGCACTCATGTGTTGCTTACAGAGTTTGTTTTCATTTCCTGTGTCGTACCATGACTACGAGGCAATCCACTTGACGGCTGGCTCCGTCTGCTCACCAACCTACAGATTAATTTCCTCCACAGGTAGGGATTCGAGTGGCTATGCCTACATTGTCGAAATAGAATAGGCTATTCGAGTGGCTATGCCTACATTGTCGAAATAGAATAGGCTACTATAGCCTATAGCCTACAATGTCCAAATTATTAGCCTATTCCCTTTGAATGCAGTGCTCATTTGAGTAATTTAGCCTACAGTGGAAGAACAATGCCCTCGCCACTTAAAAGAAATAAATAGGCTAATAAATAGCCTAAATAATAAAATAGCATTGTATGAAGAGCAAACTTGGTAGTCTGGGTAACAGACAAACATATTATGATCGAAATGCTCATATTAGAAAATAATAATTTGTGAGAAAATGTTATCTAGCCTATTCAACATAGAGCTACTTTTTGTTGGACAGGGCATGTCGCGTTATAGCATCGTGAGTGCAACTGTCAATCAGTTGAGAAGGGCTCTGCAGCCTACGTGATCATGTATGGATCTTTACATTGCAGTCATGTAAGATTACGAAAGTTCACGCTTTGTGTGCGCTAAATGATCATTTGCGCTAGAAAGACAAGCGTTGCCTATAGTGGCACCAGGCGGCGCAGGTTGCGTTTGTGGTTTGTGCACACACATGTGACGCGATTATCTTTCCCAAACTCCCAAATTAACCGCTTGGTCTCTGGTGAAGGAGGGGGTGGCCTTGGCACCCTGTCCCTCAACTTCGGGATAGGAAAAAGCGAAACCAATTTCAGTTCAGGAAAAGGACAGAGCAGAGGAGTAGCCTACCAAACCAAAAGAAGACAAAGTGTTGTAGGCTACATTGCCATTATGGGTGTTTTCCTAGCCTACCTGTTCCCTATCAACCATTTAAGCGAACTTATACCTGCAGCTCAGCATTTTCTGTGATGTGAAGTGTATCCAGACCCCTCGGAAGTGAACCATGCTGAGACCTTTATTGACGTGATTGTGCTTTGCCAATGACGCTAGGGTGTTCATAAAGACGCACGGCTACTATTTTCAAAGGCGGGTCGGGAAGCGGGCCGGGTCAATACTTTTCATGAATATTTCTTGCGGGCAGGGCAAGCGGGCGGACTAGGGAAAAAAGCGGTCGGGTGTGTCTTGTTTTTTCGTCGACCCGCGCATCACTGGTTGTAGTAGCGGGAGACTCCAAGTGAAAGGGCAGGAGTACTATGCAGCCAGCAGGCTGAGGATGCCCCCTCAGGAACTAGCATGTGCACTGGAGTGGGGAGGAGGAAGCACACTCTACTATGTCTCAGATAGAGCGATGGGGGAAGAAAGAACAGAGGGAGATGGAAAGAGAAGGGGAATGACAGAGTTGTCAGGGAGCAAATGAGAAAGAGAGAGAGAGAGAGAGAGAGAGAGAGAGAGAGAGAGAGAGAGAGAGAGAGAGAGAGAGAGAGATTGAGAAAAAAGGTAAAAGAGGTAAACAGAGGACAGAGTAATCAAAGAGAGAAAGCACTAGAGAGGGGGAGACAACTGCGAGACATTGTACATTAAAGGAAGAGGGAGGGGGAAAATTCTGACTGAATGTACAGTTTGTAAAACATGAGGAAGTCTCTATTTTAATTAGTGTGCCCCACAGTGCGACATGGAGGAATATTCTGGCCACTCTGGTTGTGCGTGAGACGAATGAGTGTGACAGAGAGCAAGAGAGAGTAAGACTGCAAATAGTTGGTGTCATTATTTTTGATGGCTGAGTGTATCCGTGCCTGCGCATTGCGTGCGTGCATGTGTGCATGAGTGCGTGTGTGCGAAATCTCAGCACTAATGTGGCTTAGAAAGTGGCACCCAA
>NC_085860.1:8734320-8741820 GCF_034702125.1 Engraulis encrasicolus
CTTTTTAGTCGTCATTTAAAAAGATAAATAAAAGTATAAATGAACCCCACAAGGTTCAGTATTAGGTCCGGTACTCTTCACCATGTACATAAATAGCATACTTTCTCTCCTTTCCAACTGCTCTATTCATCTATATGCAGATGATACAATTTTGTATTGTGTTGCGGATTCTGTACAGCTAGCCTTGGAGAAATTGCAGCAGTCTTTTAATATCCTACAAAATGCCTTCATTAGTCTTAAGCTTCTACTTAATGTAAGCAAGACTAAATGTATGGTCTTTACTCGATCTAAGCATGGCATGAAAAATGATTTTAATATATCTACTTTAGATGGGTCTGTTATTGAGAGAGTATCACATTATAAGTACCTGGGAATCTGGCTAGATGACAAGTTCACATTCAAGAAACATACTGACTGTCTTGTCACTACGCTCAGACAAAAGCTATCTTTCCTGCACAGAAATAAATATCACTTTCCTGTTTTCTGCAGAAAAAAGTTAATTGAAGCTACTTTTCTGTCTTCCCTTGACTATGGTGATATTATTTACAGACATGCACCACTCTCTAATCTGAAGGCACTTGACACTGTCTATCATTCAGCTCTTCGTTTTATTACTGGGGATCCATATAGTACACATCATTGCCTGTTATATGATAAAGTTGGGTGGGCTCCACTTTCTCACAGAAGGGACATGCATTATTTTATTTTTATTTATAAGGCCCTCACTGGCAAACTCCCATTTTATATTTCATCTCTTTTAGTTTGGCACTCCAACCCATACCAAACCCGCAGCAGCAATTTTTTACTGGAGGTCCCTTATGCCCGCACAGAACTGGGTAAAACAGCTTTTAGTGTCTGTGGACCTTCAGTTTGGAATAACTTACAACTAAGGATGGGTCTTCAAGCCTTTGTGCCATTAGAACATTTTAAAGTTACACTGGGAAGTTTTTTATCACATACTTGCACTTGTTTTAACTCATAAGTTTTAATTCATAGTTTGTCTTAATTCTTATCTCTTATATGATTTATGGTGTATTGTGTATGTTCGTTGTTTATATATGATTTTATATGTGCAATTGTTTGTTTTACTCGACATCATTGTAAATGAGGGCTGGGCCCTCAATGATTCTTCGAGTTTAAATAAATGAAATGAAATAAATGCCTTACCTGCATGTGCAGAGGAGAAGATTTGGCAACATGAAAGAAAACAGAAAGAGACAGAAACATTAGCCATGCTGTAAATCACAAACACAGAATGTTTATTCAAACCAAAACACATAAGCATCTTGAAGGTTATGGTTATGTCAGTTGCTCTGTTGTTGACTGCAGTGTGCGTGTGCGTGTGTGTGTGTGTGTGTGTGTGTGTGTGTGTGTGTGTGTGTGTGTGTGTGTGTGTGTGTGTGTGCCTTCAGCATCAATCTCGCATTCTATTATTGCCAGATTGAATCTGCACTCGCCTCACTCAATCCCTGAATCTGGTCATACCTCACATGCAGGCACGCACGCACGCACGCACACAAAGTTTCCTTTTGCACAATTCACCCTTAAAATTCAGTTTATTTCACTTGCACTATGCATGTAGACACATACAGCACACACACAAGGACAGACATCAACATGCAAACACAGTAATATATTCACATGTCTTCAGCCTGTGCTCTTGTGCTCTCCTTATCCTCTGTAAATTGTAAGATAATTAGAAATTCCTCTGCTTACATCTGGAAAGTAGTCCAACACACACACACACACACACACACACACACACACACACGCACGCATGCACGCACGCACGCACGCACACAAACACACACAAGCAAGCTGTCCAACAGTGCAATGCAATCACTGTCTGCTTCTGGGAGCATAGAGATTTCTTTTCAGCTGCACTGAATACAAAATATGCACACACTGAGGTGACATTGCCATCACTCACAAGCACACAGAGCCAGAGAGAGAGAGAGAGAGAGAGAGAGAGAGAGAGAGAGAGAGAGAGAGAGAGAGAGAGAGAGAGAGAGAGAGAGAGAGAAGGCCCAGGAAAACAATTACAGCTGATTGGTTTATCTGCATTAAAATGGAAACATATGGCCAATTAAATCACCATTAGGCACACTGAAGTGGTGGTGGTTGTGGCCCAAAGAGGGGATGTTTTCGTTGGAGCAGGACTGTTGGAGCAGACGTCCTACACAGAATACCAAAAATATTCCGTTCACAAAGGGCATTTTTCGCTCAAAGGACAGCATGTCTTGGGAAAGTAAAGATAACACCCAAAACAGCGTGCTTTTGAGAGCTCTTGAAATAGTACCTTTTTAGTTCAAGAGCATGTGCTTCAGAGACTCCTTGGAAGAGTCTGTCTTTGGTAACACACCACGGCACGGCGAGACCTTGCTAGAGTGCATTTTTAGAAGAAAGACAATTGAGATGACTCAAGAGAAATGAGTAATACAACATAACATAATTCCATATGAGTTACTGTCTCTCTCATTCTATCACAAAACACACGCACACGTGCACACACATACGCATGCATACATGCGCGCGCAACACACACACATACACACGCGCACACACACACTCAGATTGAATAGAGAACAGTTCAGACGCTACAAATACCCATACAAGAGTTCAAAGTTCTTCTTTGAACCGAGACCACATTCCCCCACACGCATAAAAATGCTCACACACACACGCACGCACGCATGCTCAGATGCACACACGCATGCACGCACGCAGAAAAATGAAGCCATAGGACAAGTGCTGACACTTGGCTCCTTTGCTCAGGGTCAACCAATCAAAAGCCTTGTCTGGCAATATTGATTGGCTGCAGGTCAACCAATCCCATCTGTCTTCTCATACAGAGCTTTCATGGTGAAGTGCGTTGTTGTGGAGGGGCACAGGAGCCCTGAGGAGATGACACCTGAGTCAGGCGGCTCCCATCAACACCACTGCCCATCAGACACAAGCACCACGAACCACAACCACACTCACTCATAAACCTACTACCATAAACTCTCAAAACACTGGCTGAGTTCAGGATGCATGAAATGTACAATGTGGTTGCAGAATACAGAGGTTTTGCAGAATGGTAGGTCCATGTTTCAGGTCAATCAGCAAAGACGATGTTAAATTGGACTGATAAAAAACAAATCGGACCCACCTCGCCTTTCCCCTTCAATCAGACATATGCTTTTCCTCGGAATTAATGATAACAAATGTTATGTAATTATTTGGACAACACAAGAGAAGTCGCATACCTGACGTGCAGCCAATCTAGTCGCGATGCAGTAGTAGGGTTGTCTGTGCGCCTTCAGCCTCAGTTCACGTCAAATACGTGAGGCACATGTTGTAGTCTCTTACCTAGTCTCATACAAAAGCTAAAATAATGTTTCTTTCCTGACGAAAATGAGTGGTCTTACGACGCAAATCCAAATCTTTAAATTGTATTGCTAAAACATGAAATCCAGAGCATGTGTCAAAAGGAATAAGGATTTAGCTCCATTCACTTCCATTCAAAATTCTAGCGAGTTATGGCCCCATGGTCCGTAAGTAGAAGGGCATGACTTATGTGCCCTATGCCCACTCAATCCCTTACATACACAAGCCACTCACCCTAATCGCACAGCTAAGCATCCCCTCTACTGTACCTCTCCACTCACACTGCATCCACCCTCCATGCACTCCCACACTCCATCTCATCCCAAATCACACTATACTCACTTAGTCCTCCTCCTCATGCACAACCCCTCTCAATAAACCCCTTAACGCAGAGCCTCGGCTAAAAGCTTATTGTCACCAAAATGGTAATGACCAAGTCTTACTCGGTTACTTAAGACTCCTTGCATTGTCATAACAACGCTTATGATGTAGTTGAGTGTTTTCAGCAAAGAGTAAATACTAAATAGGCCCGTCGACAGGCCCATCTGCGTTAAGGAAAGTGCTCGGAGTCAGGCAGGTTTGGTAGAGAATGATTAAAGGTGCGCTGTGCAGGATTGTGGCCAGAGTAGGTATTGCAACCATGCTGGTCATTCAAACTGTGCTGCCTATTGCCAAATTTGATCTTTTCATGAATATTTACTGAATAATAAACGAATATTTATAAGCATGCACAGTACGTTTGCAGCTAAAACATTTCGGTTAATTTTGATGGTGCTGGTAAGTATTTATGAAAAAGGTAACATTTATGAATGGGCAGCATACATTCTGGAAAGAAACTACTAAACATATTACACAGTGCACCTTAAAGATTAAACCATTACCAATCTTGGTCGATTCATCATTCAGATGAGATGCAATGACAAAATGCATTTTCATCACTTTCTCCCATTGCATTTAGGCGTAGGAGAGGTGCAAGAGATACAGAGCCTAAATTGATTGCACTATTGGACAGCTTGCTTGTGTGTGTGTGTGTGTGTGTGTGTGTGTGTGTGTGTGTGTGTGTGTGTGTGTGTGTGTGTGTGTGTGTGTGTGTGTGTGTGTGTGTGTGTGTGTGTGTGTGTGTGTGTGTCTGTGTGTGTGTGTGTGTGTGTGTGTGTGTGTGTGTGCGTGTGTGTGCGTGTGCATGTTCATTTAAGTGGGCCTCTGAGTGTGTCTTTGTGACTTCCCTTTAGGGCAGGTTGTCCAGAGCGCGCAATGAAGCCAAAAAATGCAGAGAGAAAGAAAGAAGGAGAGCGAGATAGACAGAGAGAGAGGGGGGAGAGGATGGCAGGGAGAAGGAAGATAGGAGATAGCATGGGAGTGCGACAAAGAAAGAGAGAGAGAAAGAGAGAAAGATAAGGAACGATAGAGATAGTGAAAGAGAGAGAGGGAGGGATAAAAGAGGAGTGTGGGACAGGGTGATGAATGAAGCACCCTTTAAACAAGGTCAGGCTCCATCACAGAGGTAACCCAGGGGTGACACGTTTAATTCTGCACTCGTTCATCAAAGGGAGGAGGGGACGGCCATGGAGATGATGTGGCGGTGTGTGTGTGTGTGTGTGTGTGTGTGTGTGTGTGTGTGTGTGTGTGTGTGTGTGTGTGTGTGTGTGTGTGTGTGTGTGTGTGTGTGTGTGTGGTTGTCTATGTGGGGGGTGGTCTCATCTGAAAAGGATCTAATTATTCTGTAATGATTGAAATAATAGAATTACTAAACCATATCAAAACTGTATTTGTTTTTTTGTGTGTGTGTCTGTCACATTATTTGCATTTTCTTATTGTGCGTTTCTGTGACAGTGCATAGAGAGTAATGCATTTTCAGTTTAAGTGAGCAGTAAAACATTAAAAAACCCATTAGTCTTTATCCGTTCTCTTACCCTCTCTCTCATTTTGCCTCTCTTTCAACCCTGCACCCCCACCCCCATCTTCCTCTCCCTTTCCATTTCTCTCTCCGTCTGTCAGTCTGACTGTCCATCTGCCTCCTCTTTCTGATGTCTGCATGTGGCTGTATTGGTCCAGTCTCAGCCCCAGACTCAGGGACACCTTGCCCGGCCTGGCACGCTGGCGGATGGGGAGAGAGAAGCAGTCTGCCAGGGGTCTCCCTCGGAGGACACTGGGGGATTCTCCATCAAGCACCCCCTATCCTATTACACACACACACACATAGGCATGCACGTACGCACGCACGCCTGCACACACACAGATACACAGATACACAGATACACAGGCGCACACACACACACACACACACACACACACACACACACACACACACACACACACACACACACACACACACACACGTGCGCACACATGCACACACGCACATGCACACACACACTAGCACACTGATGATTGGATGTTGAATATTTAAAATATTTAAATGTAAGAAAATGGAGGGCATACATTTAGACTCAGCTGTGTGCGTGTGCGTGTGTGTGTGTGTGTGTGTGTGTGTGTGTGTGTGTGTGTGTGTGTGTGTGTGTGTGTGTGTGTGTGTGTGTGTGTGTGTGTGTGTGAGCTCATCCTCAAAGAGAGGAGAGAGAGAGAGAGAGAGAGAGAGAGAGAGAGAGAGTGAGAGAGAGAGAGAGAGAGATGGGGCACCAGGCCACACTATACTGGATGGTGAGTGATGGTCCACCAGAGCAGACGGCAGGCCCCCTTTTAACACAGAAGACACATCTATTGTTCTGATGAGACTGCTGATTGATATTGTGTGTGTGCGTGTGCGTGTGCGTGTGTGTGTGTGTGTGTGCGCACGCGTGTGCGTGCGCGCGCGCGCTTGTCTGTGTGTGTGTGGGGGCGTGTGTGTGTGCGTGTGTGTGTGTGTGTGTGTGTGTGTGTGTGTGTGTATCTGTGTTTGTCTGTGCGTGTGTGGGTTTGACACTGAGTGAGAGAGCAAGGTAGAGATAGATAAATAGATATAAAGAACAACGAGAGAGAGAGAGAGAGAGAGAGAGAGAGAGAGAGAGAGAGAGAGAGAGAGAGAGAGAGAGAGAGAGAGAGAGAGAGAATAACAGATTGAGAATGAGAGTGAAAATAAGAGTGAAAGGTCATTATGGTGAAAAATGTGGTTCCCTCTTGAGAGGACGTTTCATTAGCATAATCCCTGATGTACAGATGTGATCACACATAGTGCGCTCTGACAGTCATTTTAATCAGACACATTATACATGTATGCATACAAATACACAAACTCATGCAAGTATACACGCACGCACGCCCGCACGCCCGCACGCCCGCACACACGCACACACACACACACACACACACACACACACACACACACAGACACAGGCACACACACACACACACACGTACACACACACACACACACACACACACACACACACACACACACACACACACACACGCGCGCACACGCACTCACACACACACACAAAGGTAGTGTGCAGACATAATAGCACACTTACAAAAACGTGTGGACATACACGGACACACATTGTTTTCAGCATAGACACGTGCACAAGGGACCATGTCATACATGGAGAAAACAAGTGAGGTCATTTATCCTTATATACAAAGAGATGATGTCACACGCACATACGCATGCACACACACGTACGCACGCACACACACTCACACACACACACAATGACAAGACACTCAAGGGATGTGCTGTGAACTTTGCTTCAATATCCAGATTGATTCAGGGATTTTTTTTTGTTCGCCCATGGCAATGTCATGTCTGAATATGACTGTTAGATAGATGATGTCTCCAAGACTACTGCTTACACTGCACAGAACAGTCATCATTAATGTAGATTAACTGAGATTAACCGGAACATATAAACCTAAACATCATTGCCTAGTGTTCTACATACGTGCCAATAACAGTCCTCCACACAAGAATAAAGAACAGGTTTTTTTTAATACTGTTGTGAGGTGATATAACGATACGATACGATACGATACGATACGATACGATACGATACGATACAATACAATACGATACGATAGGACTTCATTGTCAGTTTTCACTGAAATTCATTTTGCATCCCTGAGCAAGGCTTACACGTAAAATCACAAGACTATTGCACATGTGTCATGCATGTGGAACAGACAAAAACAGAA
>NC_085860.1:8769320-8784320 GCF_034702125.1 Engraulis encrasicolus
CCAGCCAGACAGACAGACAGACACACACACACACACACACACACACACACACACACACACACACACACACACACACACACACACACACACACACACACACACACACACACACACACACACACACACACACAGACGTGCACACAGACGTACACACAGACAGACAGAAAAAGAATCCCCATCATCAATCCCTATAAAGCCAGTGTGCTGACAAGGGATATTAAACTGTCACAGAGACAATTTCTTTAATAGCGCACACACAAAGAGAGAGAGAGAGAGAGAGAGAGAGAGAGAGAGAGAGAGAGAGAGAGAGAGAGAGAGAGAGAGAGAGAGAGAGAGAGAGAGAGAGAGAGATTGATTACAGCTTATAGTACCATTTTGTCGATTCAGTGGGTTCTTCCTTTACAGTACTTGCTTTGTCTGGGTCTGAGCAAGTTGGACACTGAAACACAGGTGTGTTGTATTTGTTCCACAGATGTGTACTGAGGTAACTTGTTTGTCCATAAACCAGATATACTGTTGCGTGTGCGTGTGCATGTGCGTGTGCGTGTGCGTGTGCGTGTGCGTGTGCGTGTGCGTGAGCGTGTGCGTGTGCATATGTGTGTGCGTATTCGTGTGCGTGCGTGTGTAATTACAGGTGCGCTTCACTTTGCCATTTGCCAAGTAAAAAAAACATAGCACTCTAAAAACAATAAATAAATAAATAAATAAATAATACCTTTAAAAGCATCCCAAACATTTTTTTTTCTCATGCATCTCCTTTCCAGATACTTCTTTTTTGTATTTAATAGCTATTCTATTGAATGCATACAGTACAAAGCTGCTGGTATGTTAACACAAATACAAAGAAATGAAGAAACACCAATCATGTAGTCACATCCTGACAGCTATGCTTGGTAAAGAGTGCAATTTTCACTAAGTGCATCTAGAGAAGGGTCCTAATTATGACCTAAATAGCACATTAATGGCTGTCGGCAATTAGAAGCAACAGGACCCCAGACACCGCGCACTGCAAGAGACTCTCGCTTAATTGCAATGATTACCAATTAGTGATTGCGTCACATCTGACGGAACTGCAGGCAAAAGGGGCCAATTGGTTGGAAATAAAGACAGGCAGGTTCTCTTTGATCATTTTATTCCATCATGTTTTCACGGAAACGGTTTACGGAAGCCAAAAGTCAACATAGATTATGGAGAGGCTTTCCAACAACAAACAGCATTTCATTTGAACGCCAAATGGGTTTACCATGGGGGTTGTTTTCACATAGTGGTTTGTGAACAGCTTCTGCAAGCAACCACTTCTCAGCTAGCCAGGATGGCCAAGACATGCTGGGCCACTGAGAGAGAAGCGTTTAGCACTGTTATTCCTGCCTTTTACCCGCTGCACATGAAGACTGTTAGGAATCAGCTGTTAGCCCAACAGCCTAACCACCCTTCTGGTGGTGAGGCTACATGAGATTTGTGTTCATGTCATGTCTTTGCCAACCTATCAAGCTATTATCAGTTCTCATTGGTCTAGTCAAAGAAAGTCCAATGGAGGCAGAACCTGATTTAAAAAAAAAAAACCTAGCAGTTCACATACTGTAATCTCAGGGGTCTGATGTAACTCTGTAGGCGTGTTCTTGAACTGATTGGCGTGTCCATGATGCTGCAAGTCTGAGCATAACGTTGGGTCACGATACAGACTGAAAAAATGCTAGTTTTTCTCTGCAAACCGTGACAGAAACGTGGACGTTAGCAGATGCATTCGGGTAACAAATGGTCAAATACAGAAAAGTTCAGAAACCGGTATGAAGGTGGGCGGTTTGCAGGTAACTTAGTTTAGTTGCCAATGGGCATTGAAAACATCAAAGTAGCTATCATAGTAAGCAACTATGGTTTCGAGAAATGCACCCCTGGTTGGCCTGAACAGTGGTTGAATGCAAAGGCAGCTGTTGAGCCTAGCTCTGGAACCTCCTGTCTATGATGATGTTGATACAACAGCCAGGCTAGCAGGCATACCCATGATGCACAAAGGAAAATCAAATCTGACAAATATGACCTCAGATCATAGCTTGGTGTAAGCTATGGGTTATGGGCCATGGGTGGGAGAAAAAAACAGCCTTTACATGTTTAAAACTGCATCAGTGACCCATACCCTTGGGATAATTTCCCTAACTAGCTTGTGTAAAAATACCACTGTCAAGCAACATCAAGGATCATTTGAACCTCTATTTATGGTAGGCCTATCTTAAATTGTACTATGCTGTACAATGACTCGTTTTCATGAAGCTAGAAATTAAGGTCAGTGGTTGCAAACCACTGTAAAAATTTGTCACAAACATCACCATCAATACGGCCTTCATCAGCATTTGTATTCCTCCATCTAGTCATGAAGGTAGCGGAGCAGAGGCATAGGCTACTGTTCTCTGGACTTGACGAATTTCGACCAAATCATGTTTTGGTACAAACGTAATGGTAGTCTATAACAGGTCATGTTGTCCAAGTTGGCTGTGGCATCCAAACCAAACCTTGTGTATTAAGTTCTACCTGTTTTACATTGCTGGAGATGGAAATGGGGACAGAGGCTTAAACAGCATCCTGAACGGTGTGTTCAGTCGGCAGCCTGTGCATGCGTGTGTTTATGTCAGGAATGGAACACTGCATAGACTGTGTAACACTGCACAGGAAGAAAAACAGAAAGCCTAGTTCCATTGATTTCAATGGGACTCCTCTCACAGCATGTGTAAAACAGCACAGAAAAATAGACTCTAGTTCTATTTCCAAGTTGCAATGCAGACTCCCTGGGATCCTGTGCGAACCCCCTCCAGGAACCACGCAGACACACCTCTTTGGTGTGGATGGACTGATCTGTTGTAGCCCCTTAATGCGCGCCGTACCGCCAGTGGCACTCTGTAATAGTCATTGAAACGTACCTACCATAGCACTACAATACTATGACACAACACAGGCTCTCTAGTAATACACCACAACTTGGTCATTACCATACTGGTAACAACAAATGTATAAAGCCGTGTCTTAAGGGGTTAAGGCATTTCCTGACTTTTCTGGTTAAAACACTGGTGAATTCAGAAAAGCCTGCAATAATTCATGCCACCAGACAATAGCAATGCGAATGGTCCATCAAAGACTGGGCTCTACTGTATACTCTCTTTTGATGCAAGAGGTATATCCTTAAGATGTCCACAATAAATGATTGATCAGAAAGCAGTAAAATCACATATGACATTCATATTCTGCTCTCTGTTTTAGTGTGACTCTCCCTATAATTACCATAATGTGAATAGATGTGCAACACTGCAGACAAATGTGTCTATAAAAGCACACATACACACCAACACACCCACACATGAGTACACAAACACACGCAAGCACGCACGCACGCACGCAGTCGCGAGTCCTATTTCTGCAGTCCACATTTTATTGGAGGTGTGCTCTCCTCTCAGTGACATGCCTGGGGAAAAGCTGTTATCATGGTGAAGGCAGGCAGGCAGGCAGAGGAGGAGGAGGAGGACGCTTATCTTCTCCTCTCACCCACTCTTCCCTCTTTCCCTTTCTACCACTCACATACGGTCTTTCTCTCTCTCTCTCACTCTCCTCTCTTCTATAGAAGAGAGAGAAAGAGAGAGAGAGAGAGAGAGAGAGAGAGAGAGAGAGAGAGAGAGAGAGAGAGAGAGAGAGAGAGAGAGAGAGAGAGAGAGAGAGAGAGAAGTAATGGTAATCCAATTACATGCGTGGACATTTTCTGATTAGCATGGCTTTGATCCCACTGGGGCTGTGTTGTTTTTCCCCAGTTATGGAGTGAGTCACGCAGCTCTGCTCATCCACACACACACACACACACACACGCACGCACGCACGCACGCACGCACGCACGCACGCACGCACGCACGCACGCACGCACGCACACACACACACACACACACACACACACACACACACACACACACACACACACACACACACACACAAGGTGTTCCCACCCCCATTACATGGTAATCCCTTCCCCAACATCACTCCTGGCTGCACAGGTAGGGGGTGTGGGACACTGGCCCACCACAGAGAGGAGAGACGCCCGGCTCAGGCTCCAGGCTTCTTCCCAGGGTGTTTCCCATTGTGGACTTCCTATCAATTACTGCTTTATGCCATCCCCCCCTGCGTGTCACACCCACACACATACTATATGAAGCTGCCCACACTACAGAAAATACAGTGTGTGTGTGTGTGTGTGTGTGTGTGTGTGTGTGTGTGTGTGTGTGTGTGTGTGTGTGTGTGTGTGTGTGTGTGTGTGTGTGTGTGTGTGTGCGTGCGTGCGTGCGTGCGTGCGTGCGTGCGTGTGTGTGTGTGTGTGTGTGTGTGTGTGTGACGCCCATTTACAAACTACAAGAAGATGATATATATCAATTTTGGAACATTTTGAGACATTTACTTTTTTATTGGGCATTGCATTGCTCTGCATTGCAAAATGCCTTTTACAGTAGGCTATATAGGTTTAAAAAGTCTGTTCTCAAAATATGTGGAATTTTCTTTTTTCTTTTCCACTAGTCCTCAAACTCTTGCTCATTCATTTCAAGCCATGCTGTGCACTTAAAGACAAATAAATGTTCCTATAGGGTTGCGGACATGTGCACTTTAATGTTTTTTTCTTGATTTATCTGTGCCTGTGAAAATTTATCCGCAAGTGAGTGAGTGTGTGTGTGTGTGTGTGTGTGTGTGTGTGTGTGTGTGTGTGTGTGTGTGTGTGCGTGCGTGCGTGTGTAGTTTTGTGTGTGTGTGTGTGCGTGTGTGTGTATGTATATGTGTGTGTGTGTGCGTGTGATGTGTGTGCATGTATGTGTGTGCGTGCGTGCCTGTGTGTGTGCGTGTGCGTGCGTGCGTACGTGCCTGCGTGTGTGTGCGTGTGTGATGTGTGTTCGTGTGTGTGTGTGTATGTATGTGTGTGTATGTCTGCGTGCGTGCATGCATGCGTGTGTGCGTGCGTGCCTGCGTGTGTGTTCACATGGAGTCACAATCTGCACCCACACCCGCCACAGCAACTTGCTGTGCTGTCGCCTAGCAACTGTTGTCAGGGGCAACCCCTGCCTGGCTCTCTCTCTCTCCCTCTCTCAACGACACAGAGGGCTCAGTGGTGGCCACGGCAGCATCTGTGCTTTTATTATGAAGGAAATAAGGAAGAGTTGGAGGTGCCCCTAGAGAGAGAAAGTGAGAGAGAGAGAGAGAGAGAGAGAGAGAGAGAGAGAGAGAGAGAGAGAGAGAGAGAGAGAGAGAGAGAGAGAGAAAGAAAGAGAGAGAATGAGAGAGAGCAGATATAGTATGTCTGTGAGAAAGAAAGAGAGCGTGTGATCCAGAAAAAGAGAGATGAAGAGGAACGAAGAACGAGTGAGAGAGAGGAAGAGAAAGGAGAAGGAGATCAAAATGGGAGAGAGAAATAAGGAGGGAGAGATGGAAGTAGAGAGAAGGAAACAAAATGAAAGTGGGTTGGAGAGAGTGAGACGGGAGGTAGGGTGGGGTGGGGGTATGTTTGGCTGACACATTGCCGTGTCCGTCATCTTCAATTTGTCTCTTATCCAAGTGGGAGACACACACATGCTGGGACAGACAGACAGAGGCACACACACACACACACACACACACACACACACACACACACACACACACACACACACACACACACACACACACACACACACACACACACACACACACACACACACATACGGGCACGCTCACACACACGCACCAAGGCACACACGCATGCATGCACGCATGCACAACACACACACGCGCGCACACAACACACACGCGCGCGCGCACAACACACACGCACGCACACACACACAAAGAAGAGAGCTGGTCAGAGGCAGCAGGCTCATACTGATTCCCAATTCCTCTAGGAGTCAAATAACCCTCCAACACTACCATTGGATGACTTCACAAAGAAAGTGCACTTCAAACATAATTTACTTTCTCCCACCACACATTGCCTGACCCACTTCTCTTTCTCTCTTTTCTTCCATCCCCTGTCTCTGTCTCTGTCTGTCTCTGTCTCTGTCTCTGTCTCTGTCTCTGTCTCTCTCTCTCTCTCTCTCTCTCTCTCTCTCTCTCTCTCTCTCTCTCTCTCTCTCTCTCTCTCTCTCTCTCTCTCTCTCTCTCTCTCTCTCTCTCATGGATAGCTTTAAGGTAGAATCTCTCCTGTACGGCCGGTCGTGAGGATGGCCGGGGGGATTACCATGAATCCATAGCCCCAGCGCAATATCTCCCTCACTCATGGGCTGAGACAGCAATTTGTTTGCCATGGTGTTGGGCTTAAGCCCTTCGGAGAAAGCCGAAAGCAGAGTGAGCTTCACGGCACAGCGCAGGGGCGCGTTCAATCAAGGAGGGGATTTGAGGTAGGAAGACGTACCGTTGTCTGAGGCTGACCTTGCACTTGTTCTCTCTCACGCCACAGGAGCGGGAACATCAGCGGAAAACTAATGGCGAAAGGGCGCGCTCACAAAGGAGGAACGCAATATTCAGCGAAAAAGTGAAGGAAATTACGAAGTCGTTAAAGTTCACACTTGTGTGGAATCAGGACATTATCTGGTGATTTGGGGTAACTGGCTGAGGAGGACTTTAAAGCCTGAG
The DNA here is from genome assembly GCF_034702125.1 of Engraulis encrasicolus. Lineage (NCBI taxonomy): Eukaryota > Metazoa > Chordata > Actinopteri > Clupeiformes > Engraulidae > Engraulis > Engraulis encrasicolus. The sequence goes on from NC_085860.1 coordinate 8,775,942, forward strand.
GCATAATGACCCCTGTCTACAGGTATATCAAGAGCTTAATATCGCTGAGGCAGAGAAAGACCCTCAAGGCAAAACCTCTTGCAGCAGAGCCCATGTTATATCCTCACTGTCACCAAAATTGTACAGTAATGGCTATGTCTTAATCTGTTACTTAAGGTTCCCGATAATATCATAGCAATGTTACTATGATGTAGTTGAGTATTTTCAGAAAATCGTGAATGGGCCCGCCGGCGACTCCAATGTGTCTAAGAAGCTTGCACTTTGAGAAGTTTAGGTAAACTAACATCAACAGACCTACAGTATGTTGCATGCAAACAGTCCACAAAGCAAACCATTTCTGACTGACCGACGAACATAGTGAGGTATTTGAGACTAATACTAAAAATCCTTGAATATTACCCCCCAAATAATCTGCGCATGTTCAGGAAGCAAGATGTTAAAGGATAGTGATGAAGACAGAAAAGACAGAAATGAGAAAAGCAAACGAGAGAGAGCGAGAGGCAGCCATGTCCCTGGTGGCAGTGTGTTCCCACAGCACGCACCCCCCTGAGCTGTGCCAAATATATCACCTCTTGGACACACCCTTCCTACAAAGCCAGCACCCGTGTGTGTGTGTGTGTGTGTGTGTGTGTGTGTGTGTGTGTGTGTGTGTGTGTGTGTGTGTGTGTGTGTGTGTGTGTGTGTGTGTGTGTGTGTGTGTGTGTGTGTGTGTGTGTGTGTGTGTGTGTGTGTGTGTGTGTGTGTTTGCGTGCGTTTGTGTGTGTTCTTGTGTGCATGTGTGTGACTGTCACACCCTGTCCACAAACTCAGTACAACGTGTCTCTCCCTCACAAAAAAGGCTCACGATTCAACACCAGAAGACATTCCAGATAATCTGATGTTAATGAAAGATAATACATAATTTACAAGAAATTATGGCAGGTATTACTCAGCAAGCGGTGAGGGATTATGAGGGTTTCATTACTGTCAAGACCAGAAGATATTTCAAGTGATGTTATTGCTAGAGAAAAACCATTTAATTTGCTCGAGTCAAGCTCTAGTAGAAACGCGGGCATGGCTTGGCTGTGTTTACACCTCCCCCTACTGATGATCAGGTTATTTTCCTGCTGCAACTTTTACATGACCATGTTACCACCATGCTCAGCAACAGCACATCACTCTCAAGCCATAAATATCTATCTAACAGTCATCTAAAAACAGTGCCGGATCTAACAATTTGGGGGCCCTAGGCAAAATATAGACAGGGGGCACTCTTGAATTATTTTCGCTGTCATTTTCCATGGGCTGACTTTTTGGGGGAACCTTTAGAGGGCAGGGGTGCATTTCTCGAAAGCATAGTTGCTAACTATGGTAGCTACTTTGTTGGTTGCAATGCAATATCCCAGTGGCAACTACCCAAGTTGCTAACAGGCTAACAACTATGCTTTCGAGAAACACACCCCATATTTGATGGGGAAATTGCCTAGTCTGTCTAATGGTAAAACGGGCTCTGTCTAAAACAGAAATGCAATGCCCTAGGTGCTCATCAGAATTTATTGCGGCACGTTCGTCATATTGTACATGACATCCCTCTGATGCTATGCCCTAAAGAGTAATTGTTACAAAACTGGTGATTAAACTGACAATCAGATCACTGCAATACATGCACTATATAACACGACGACGCGTGTATAAAAATTAAAAATTCAGTCATGATCTGCAATAAATGCACAAAAAGAAGCTGTATCTCTAACATGCCTGCAACATCTGTTAGTCCCTTGATTGGCTTGGTATAATGGCTTTCCTCGTTAATCATCTTTTTTTTTGGGAGAGGCTCTCATCTCTGCAGCGGTTCTCCACACGCTGTTTCTTTAATGTCGGGGAAAATGTTATTAATATCCAACCACAAACAGGGCAGGAACCTTCTCTAAAACCGATAGGGAGACGTAATTACCTGGGCTTGGTTGCAATCCGAGGCAGTGGATGTGGAAAAGAAAGAATGCTGCTGATAGATAATGGGGCCATCTTTGATCTCTGCAGGCCTCAACACCACAAAATCATTACTGTAATCATCAGTACATTAAACAGGAGCATGGTGCATTATCACAAGCATCTCATTGCCATGCAGATCAAAACAAACTCCTATTACATGCTGTGATTTTAAAATATGTGTAAATTGATGCGGAAGCAGAACTGGTGCATTGCAGCCACATACAGTACCAAGACGCCAAGTCTTTGTGTCTAACTTTCAAGCTGCATCAAGCTATTCTGTCTGTCTGGAAGTTGCTATTCCATTTTCCTGTTCACAGTTTTTCATTTAGGTGGATTTTTTTTTTCATAATCCACCGTGGGTTTGCTCTGGAAAATGGGTTTCCTAAATCATTGTTCCCGAAAGACGTCTATAGCAAGACGGGAGCAATGAAAACACAGCAAAAGTAAAAGAGGAACACAAAAAAACGTGGCGAAAAATAATAAAAAAACAAACTCCACCCCAACCATTGCACCCACCCTTTCCACCACCCCTCTCTCCCACTCCCTCCATCAACAAAAAATGGTCAATATGGCCATGCCCCTCCGACAGGAACCCCATGGACACATCAGAGCGCTGACAGACAAACATATCATTTTTATGGGCCCATTTCTTGCCATTTGGAGGGAGATTTGCTGCTGAGGAGCCCTGGCTGTTTCTACACTGAGCATCCATGATTTCATCATAAGTCAGGTCTGGTGATTATAGGGCTGGTGTAGGGGCATGTGACAGCTCTCCCCCCCCCCCCTCTCTCTCTTTCCTCTCTCTTTCCCCTGTCTCTCTCTCTCTCTCTCTCTCTCTACCTCTCAGAGGGTTGCCGAGTGACGGCAGATGGAGATGGACGATGCTTTGTCTCCACGGAGTGATTCAGACACACACGCGTCTCCCCGCCTACCCTTGACTACTCCCTTGACTACTCCCTGGAGTCAGTGTGTGCATGTGCATGCATGTGTGTGTACAGGCATGTCTGCATGTGTGTGTGTGTGTGTGTGTGTGTGTGTGTGTGTGTGTGTGTGTGTGTGTGTGTGTGTGTGTGTGTGTGTGTGTGTGTGTGTGTGTGTGTGTGTGTGTTTGTATCTATGATGATTGCGTATGTGAGTGATGATGCATCGCATGTTATGCAGTGGGGATTTTCAGCGGTGCACCGTTGACAAGGGGCCATACCTTTAGGAGTAATCTCTCCGTCGGCTACATTACGCATGGGTCGCGATACATGGGGCGGGGAAATGGAGGTGCTCTTAGTCGCGGCAGGGGGTTGGTAGGAAAAAAAAGGCAGGCAGTGAAAAACATAAAAATAATCAAGATGATGCCTGTTTCAAATCACCTCTAAGAGCCTCTTGGAAATCACGACTGCATAAATCATACGGCGGTAAGAGAAAAAAAAAAGAGCACTCCTCCTCTTTACGTTCTTCCATTCCTCCCTCCCTCTTTCCCTCTCTCCCTGCCTCCTCTTCCAGGCGTCTGTTGTTCAGGGGAGGGAACCGGAAGACAGAATGACCTTTTTTAAACACGGGGGGCTGCAAAAACAATCCATTCACCTCGGTGACCCGCCGTGGTTCTCTGGCCTTCTGGTGACGCTGGTGGGCTTTGTTTAGCAAAGTTTAATTTCCTTAATCAGACAGCCGTCCGACAGCGCCGGAGGAAACCCCTCAAATGTCAGATGGAGATTAGCTCTCACTCAGACCAGACGGGGGTCTACTTCAGCAGAGATGGAGACTGAGATGGAGCCTGATAGAGGGGCTTTGGTGGTTGGACAGGGCGGGGTGATTGGCTTAAGTCCCAAACTGGAGTAGCCGTAATGAGAGAAGACACCTATGTAATGTCAGGTGAAGCCTGGTGGCGTTTGAACTGGGTGGGTTTGGCTTGTCTGAGAGCAGAAACAGGAGTAGTCATCATGAGAAAATGTATGTATAGTGCCATCTACAGACTCTTAGAGTTTTGTACGGGTTGGGTGTTCGTATATGGGTCTAAACTAGAAAAGGCGCAGCTACATCGTCACGTGGTGGAGTCTGGTTGGGTTTCGGACATGGGTGGCTTCTAGGCTCTAGCCTGAGGTGTAGGTGTCCTAAAGTAGACTGATCAAATGAGAAAATACATCCACTGTATGTCATCATCTGTGTTTAGATACCCTTGACAACGTTTGCCCTAATGGCTGGAATGACAATGTTTAGAGAGAGGTAGTCTCATTCATTTTCACACTATTTACCATGGGATACCACCATCGATTTTCGATTTAAGAACCACACCCTGCAGACAACCTTTCAGAAGCACCTTTGAACATTCTGCCATGTTCAACTCACACCTCATGCTCACTTCTTATGCTTTGCGTACCTGAGCACTCAGTGTTTAATAGCTGCGGTAATGTGAATTCACCTAATACTGACTGTTCTTATTGCCGGTTACTTAGGGATAAAAGAGTTTGCCAAATTAATTCATGCAAATTGTTGTATGCAAATATATCTGTGTATACTTAATGACATAATGTTGTGAGAGTTTGTCCATTTAAACTGCACTGGTAGGAGCGAGGGAATCTTGGAATGCACCTTTTCTCAATAAATTAGTATTTTCCGTGTTTATTTCTTCTGTAATGATGTCTGTTTAGTGCAAGTTCATCCAGCCATTGCTTAATTATTCAGGAAGGCAATTTCATATTTTAGAAATAATCTTGCACTCCCATTGTGCCGGCTTTTAAATGAGAAGTTATATTTGTCTGATATTATTACCATCTAAAATTTCAGCAGCAATAAAAGACAATAAGCATCAATTAAAGGCCAACCAATTGCGACAATCCAGTTTTATGGCAAACACAAATCCCCATAATGCTTACGCTGAGGCTGTTAATGGGCCGTCTGAATGCGTGCCACACAGCGCTAGTGTCTTAGTTAGCGCAGCTGGAAAAGCCTTGCCGTCTTGGTTGGACTAGCTATAGGGCATACAGGGCATTTGCCCGGTGGACTGTTGGTGATTTTGGCCTGGTCCTCCCCTCAATCTCAGTGGTATCAGTCCTCATGCTGCCATAGCTGACCCCTCCAGCTCAGATTTTAATATTCATGTTGGCTATTGGGGTCAAAATAGCTCGAAATAGATGACTGAAAATGTTGTCACAGCCTCCATTGTCTCTCTCAGTGTCTCTCTCAGAGGTCTTGGCTGAGAATGTCCGTCGCAATTTTTTTGCTCAGTCCAGCCCTGCTTGCAGTATAGAATGAGTCCTTGTGAGTAACGATAATTGCTTATTGATAATGACTTTCATACAGAGGAAATGACTGCCTCTGAGATGACCTTGTAACGAATTCCGAGCAGAGCGACATTTATCATTCAAATTAACAAATTCCGTAATGATTTTTGAGGACATGTATGGATTGGGTTGCCAATAGAGAGGGGATGGTTTTAACTCATATCAGCGCTATCTCCTATAATATGAGTGCTTCTCACACACATTTGGTGCTGGCTTGGATTTATACTTGCTCCTCGCTAATGGTTTGAAGATGGTTTGGCACATTCAACTCATCATTATATAATTAAAACACTGGAAACTTGCTATTCCATAGTTATAATTACGGAGCAAAATGACGAAGAATAGCTAATTTTATACTTTTGGTAGATTGAGAAGTAAATCTCTTGGTCAATTTGACTCCTAACCAAACCAACCAAAGCCCATATGTGTATGTGTGTTTAATGTTGACTAGAATTGGCATGCACCTTGGTGGCATCCTGCTGGTATGTGCTGACCAGTGGGATTAAGTCTTCAATCTCTACTGCTCTGTGAGAGAGATGGCCGGCCGGATAACCTATTGGCAATCCCTAGTAGGTGTCTATGGGACAGACAGCTGTTGGCAATTACCACTAAGACAAGCAGACGCTTCTATCACACAAACACAACACTGACTATGGGGAGCGATAAGACGGCCACACACATGGATGACGCCCCCTCCCACACACACACACACACACACACACACACGCACACGCACACAGACATACCGACTCAGACACAAACACACACACAGGACACACACAACTAACACACACACACACACACACACACACACACACACACACACACACACACACACACACACACACACACACACACACACACACACACACATCCACGTGCACACAGAGAAAAAGACAGATACAGATGCACACAGGTCAGGCAGAGAGAGAGAGAGAGAGAGAGAGAGAGAGAGAGAGAGAGAGAGAGATGAAGAGAGAGAGAGAGAGAGAGAGAGAGAGAGAGAGAGAGAGATGAAGAGAAAGAGAAAGAAAACACATGAAACAAAAATACATCAATGCCTGACACATACACAAACAAATCTCACAAACGCATGTAGACAAATATACAAGCCTCCACAAAGAGGAAATTGAATATAGATGCCATAGATTGTGCAGCTGAGGTCGGAGTCAACATATCAGTTTATTTCTTGAAATGTGATACACATACAGTATGCAGCTGGCCTTCTCAATATGAAACAGCTCTGTCTGCAGGTCTCATCTCTCATCACATATTCTTCTTCTCTGTCTCTGAGGTTGTTTCTAGATCAGCGGAACATTATTATCATTCCTCCTCACATTATCAGTGGCAAACATTACAGTTCAATATGCAATGTTGCTACTCAAATATTATTTTGAGAAGAGAAAGGAAAAGAAGTAGGCTATGATATCCAATGATGTTTGATGTCATTTTGGAAGAGCCAGTGGAAAATTATTTACGAGCAATCTCCACATTCACTATTCTTTTGAATATTTTTGCTTTCATGCATCTGTTATTAGCAATAAGACATATTGTACTGAAAAACTATTCCTGTCTGGGACTGAAAAAGCATCTCCCACTCAGAACAGAGACATTTCGATATGTTTGGAAATCGCTGAATATGTGGTCTCTCACTCCCTCTAGAGGCAGAGATGTGTACGTGTACATGCACTGATTTATTTGAAACATGTGTATCTCTCTCTCTCTCTCTCTCTCTCTCTCTCTCTCTCTCTCTCTCTCTCTCTCTCTCTCTCTCTCTCTCTCTCTCTCTCTCTCTCTCTCTCTCTCTCTCTCTCTCTCTCCTGGTTATTTGACAACAACATGACTGTTTAAAACATATTATTGATTAAAAGGTGCACTGTATAATATTTTTAGCAGTTTATTTCCAGAATGCATGCTGTCCATTCACAAATGTTTCCTTTTCCACACATGCTTACCGCCACCATCAAATTCAATGTAGCCTATTGATTATGACAGGGAAAAATTGCACTTTTCATGTATGAAAAGTGGGATTTTCTCCATTGTCCGCCATTTTGAATTGATTTTTTTTATTTATTTATAACTTACTGTATTTCGATCATACTAGTGAATATTAGTTTATTACTTAGTAAATATCCATAAAAATACCGAATTTGGCAATAAGCAGCACAGTTGCAATACCTACTATGGCCACCATCTTACACAGTGCACTTTCAAAGGGTAGAGAAGGTGGCAGTTTAAAAAAATATTAGGCTACTGATTTATAATGCACACTTGCAGCAAACAATTTCTAAACTACTTCTCATCACTTTATCTGTTGTATACATTTTTCTAATTTTCTCACCTCATTTTACAGGAGGCTAACACTGTTATCTTGACAATTTCCTTTCTCTACCAGTCTCTCTTCCTCTCTGTAACAATAGGCTGTCTCATTTGAGTGAGGTTCTTGAGGACAGTCATGTGTTGAAGTGTAAATTATTAATTGTGTCTGATCAATATGACTTCATTGGGGATTGTGTGCGTGCTGGCGTGCATGTGTGCGTGCGGGCGTGCATGTGCGTGTGTGACGTGAAAGAGAGAGAGATGATTGAAAATACATCTGTATGCTGGAGACAGCAGAGATATAGATGCATTTTGTGCTGGATGAATGATGAAGAAGAAGAAGAAAAGAGAGAGCAGGGCATGAATGGCAAAGAGCAGCAGCATGACCGATCTGGTCTGGAGTAACATAAGCTACAGCTGGACTGGCAACATAAGAGAGCAGGAGATCAGAGCACTGGAGTAATACCATTATTAGCCTATTGTCTTGCTCTGTGTTCGTGACTATGCCAATATTCAAGATTCAAGATTTAAAAGAATCTTGAATATTGAATATTGAATATTGGCCTAGTCACCAATAGAGAGAAATACAATAAAGTCTCTACAGTTTGAGAATTTATTTACATATCATGGTAACTTTGCCGTGTCTGAATCAAAATATTGTGCACATCACCACTTATAACTTATAACCTTCCTTTTATGAATGTGTGTATCTAGTCCATCTTTTGTATGCTTAGTTTTCCATCTCTGTCTGTGTACATGGCTGCATTGCTGCAACTGGCCCAGTTATTCAACCATATGTTTCAAAAACAAAAAATAG
>NC_085860.1:8801820-8804320 GCF_034702125.1 Engraulis encrasicolus
TGATTAGAACAGAATGGCGCTCTACTCATGTTGGTAGACTAAACAGCCATTTTCCAACACACAAATGCATGTGCCTATTTCTTCACCCATGAATACACACGTACGCACGCACATATGTACACGCACGCATGCAGACACACACGTCATTCTTTCTCTTCTCTCTCTCTTTCTCTCTCTCTCTCTCTCTCTCTCTCTCTCAAAGCCACATAAAGAAAAAAGAAATCTGACATTGAGCCCAGCCCAGCAATGATGTGGATTGGTGCATGATGTCATTCTTCGGAATATTACACAATGAGCAAATATAAGATGTGTTTACGGAAGGCTGGCAAACACACACACACACACACACACACACACACACACACACACACACACACACACACACACACACACACACACACACACACACACACACACACACACACGACATGACATTAGCATGAGGCCCAGCCAGCAGCACAGCCAGGGCAATAAAACCCAAACTAATTATGAGTGATGGAGACGCTGCAGTGTTTAGCCTGACTGGCATCTGCTGCCCGCCCCGCGTCCTCTAAACCAGAACTGCTCTCATGCACACCAAAGCTCAACCAGAGAGAGAGACAGACACAGAGAGAGAGAGAGAGAGAGACAAAGAGAGAGAGAGAGAGAGAGAGAGAGAGAGAGAGAGAGAGATGAATGCATGCATGCACACATGCACACACACGCACGCCTAATTTAATACACTCATTCTACTGTAAGAAAAATTACAGTCTAACACAAAGGAAATTTACACGACAAGATAAATGAAATGCACAAACACACACACACACATATGCGTGCCCAGGCACAAGCTCATGCACACAAATACACACACACACACACACTCACACTCACACTCAGGAAGGCAAATAGGAAGACCTTCTGACACACACAGGCCCAGGTTAGCATGGGCATCTGTTCTGTGTCTTCCGCACAGGCACACACTCCACTATTACTGCAAACCCCCCTCTCCCAGCCCAACCCCCCCTTGCCTGGCTCTCTCTCGCTGTTCTGCTTGGCACACGCAAAGAGAGCAGATTCGCCACGATGACATGCAACCAGCAGCTCCACGGCAGGCCATGACGACCGGGCAACCATCTCACCAGATTACCTCATCTCTGCCGTGCTCTGTCAATGGCTCTTTCTCAATTGCCCAGTGCTCTAGCCTTTTTAGGACGTGAAACGCCCAGTGATTGGATACTCAGTTGAGTTCACCAAAGAGTATCCAATCACTGGGCGTTTCACGTCCTAGCAAGGCTAGTACACTGGGCATTGAGATAGGTCCAATGTCTGCAAGTGTGTTTAGAGTAGAGTAACTTTATTGATCCACAGGGGGAAATTAAGAAAGGGTGCCTAAGTCTCCGCCCCTTCCGGATGGCTCATGAGGCCTAGGAAGTCAAAAAATGTCACTGGGATCTAATGGACTGATCAAACCTATTTTCTGATCTAGCTCGCTTTCTCCCCTATATCACACATATATGCTGCACTTCAGAAATGATGATAACCAACGGTGTGATTGTAGACTTCACTTATCAAGCGATTTGTGAGTTGTGGACTTCACAAGAGAAGTCGCATGTCTCACGTGCAGCCACCTAAGCCGTGGTGCAACAGTAGGGCTGGTTGCGCGGCTTCAGCCTTGGTTCAAACACCTGAGGCGCATGTTGTAGTCTATTACCTCGTCTCACACAAAACTAAAATAAAGTTTATTGCTGCCTGCCGAAAATGAGTAGTCTTCCGACGCCAATCCAAATCTTTAAAGGTGTACTGTGTAATATTTATAGTAGTTCATGTCCAGAATTCACGCAGTCCATTCACAAATGTTACCTTTTTAACAAGCACTTACCACCACCATTAAATTCCAAGTATTCATTATGACTGGGAAAATTGCTTTCTACATACAATAAAGGGGAATCTTCTCCATCGTCTGCCATTTTGAATTTCCAGAAATGGACATTTTTAGCTGCAAAACTTACTGTCCTTTGGTCATACTAGTAAATATTGTTTAATTATTTATTAATATTCATGAAAAAAAAAATCTAATTTGGCAAGAGGCAGCACAGTTTTAATGAGCAGCATAGTTGCAATACCAAATGGCCATGATCTTACACAGTGCACCTTTAAAATTCCCTGCTATCATATATGTGACATCCAGAGCACATGTCAAACGAAATCAGGATTTAACTTGACTTGCTAAGAGACTTTGGGCCCAATGGATCAAAAGTGGAAGTGTGTGACATAGGCATCCCATTCATGTGCGATGTGTGTGTGCTCATGTCTCTGTGTATATACCTGCCTAAGTGTATTTCTCTGTGTGCGTGTGTCTGTGCATTTGTATGCATCCATGTGGGCCTGCTGTAAGTGTGTATCTCCACGCTCTGTCAGTGGCATTCGCTAACACAATCAGTGGGCCCGTAATGGAGGAAGATGGAGGAGGAGCAGCGCTCTCCTCTCCCTGCAGAGCTCCCCTCTCTCCCTTCATTAC
>NC_085860.1:8806820-8816820 GCF_034702125.1 Engraulis encrasicolus
TACTTGTGGGTATACCAGTAATCAAGAGCGTCGCGGGGTACAGTAGGTTCATGCAGGCAAGGACGCCTGGAGCCGTACGGCCGTACGCACTGTGGGCACCTTCACCAGTGGAGGAAGGTTTTTTTTTTTTTAAATAAATATTACGCCTATTGTGTCTTCTATGAATGTTGTGACAATGCAACATATTATATGAGAAGAAGCAGCATGAAGCAAATTAAAGAGCAGAGACTCCATTGGGCACCATTAATTTACAAAGGCAGATAGCCTGCTTTTTGCTTCTGTGCGTAAAACTCGCGCGCTCCTGAAAAAAGGATAGCCTACAGTAACAAGTTCTAGTTCCATCAGCGGAATTCTAACTTGAGTGGCTACCTCCAGTCAGACATAGCCCGCAAATTTAAGTTTAGTAGTTCTAGTTAGCAAAGACAGCTCTCCATTTCCCACTTGGAATAACACAGCCTATGTCGTGGCGTCGCTGATGGCAGAACAGTCAAATAACCGAAGTTAATGTCTTGAAAGTGACAAGTTTCAATCGTAGCCAAAATCCAGTTGTCATGTGGGCTAGGAAGAAGGCATCGGATGGTAGCAGTACAGGTAGGCTAAGCTGTTTCATTCATCACTGAGCCCGCCGCGGCAAATATTATAGGGTACTTTGCTTTTGGTGTCATATTTCCTAAAGTATTTTGGTTACCGTTCTGTGTATTGTGGCTTTCTACAGAGACGGTTTTATGAGAGGTACGGAACTTTGCTTTGTAGCATACTAGGTTCGGACGGCAGCACTGACAGCTGGTTAGCTGGTTATGTGTGCTACGCAAATACATTATGTTCAGGAAAGCATTAGTTCTAAAGCAATTCTGCATGTTTTGATGACATGCAGTTTGGGTGTTTTCTAATGCGTATTGCGCACGTTTTCCTGTTTGCTGACATGAACAGCATTCTGCGATTTGTGTGCGAGTGCGTCAGTGGTTCTCTTGTGCTCTGTCTCTATTGCGCATTTGTTATCAGCCTGGACTAGCATTCAGTGCATTCCCCGGTGTTTTAACAGGCTGATGTAGTCGTTTTCTGCCTTTTCTTGCACAACGTGCCCGGGCTTTTTATGGTCCCAGCTCAGCCATTGTGACGTGAATTTCATTCATCATGCTGCAGCAGGCACCTCTGCGCCAACTTTCTACCCGAAAAGTATAGCGCATATTGGTGCGTACCTTACTGGTCAAGTCTGCAGGCGCCCCTGCATGCAGGCGTTACAATGGCACGGCACCTGTTGGAAGACGTCTCTCTCTCTCTCTCTCTCTCTCTCTCTCTCTCTCTCTCTCTCTCTCTCTCTCTCTCTCTCTCTCTCTCTCTCTCTCTCTCTCTCGTGCGCGTATTGCAAGCTGTTGCATATTATTTGCTTGATGCAAAGTTGTGATGGCACGTGACACGCGCTCTCGTTGACATGGTTGTGTGTCCATGGTTGCATGCACGTTATTGCATGCAATACGTTATTGCAATAACTCATTTGAAAGCGTGGAAGGGTCGTTCACTTCCTATTTCAGTGTCCTTTGACTGAAACAAGTCGCAAAACTCCACACTTCCGAATCCTTTGCGATCGGCACTAAAGTGATTCTTATCAGAAGGCTTTTGCCTACGCATAGACCCTTAAATTAGCCTACAAACATTAGCGAACATTGAAAAAAGATCAAACAACGACCGTCGGGTAGCAGGTTCATGAAAGCGCAGGGAGTGGATTAGTTCCACAACAATGCAGAGAAAGATGTTTGCTACTGTGCGACAGCACCACCACCTATTTCATGACTGCTTAAACTTCTTCCTCATGGATAAATGGGCAACAATTTTTTTTCCAGCCAGGATTGCACTGAAAAGTAGGCTACTGCTGTTAAAAAAAGGTCACGGCCACTGCCTGTCACTGTGCCTGCTGTGTGTGTGTGTGTGAGGGAGGGGAGGAGGGAGGAGACGCGAAGCAGATGAGGGTCGCGCCTTGCGAAATAGCAGGCAATTCTTTTCCAATGTTTCAGTGACATAACAAAAATGCTTCCTATTGGTTTTCGTCTCGGGTGGTATTGTAGTCACATTTTTATTTTTTTGACGAAAATATTAATCAATATCGTTATATTTTTCGTACAAACGCATGCTGTTTTTTTCGTCATCGTTGTATTGTCGTCAGGGGAAAAACAATCGTTACGAATATTTATGACGAAAATATTTCGTCACGAAATTAACACTGCTGTAGGGGAAGAGATTTCTTCCCTCGCGTTGTCAAGTATGAGCATATAAATAAGTTATGTAGCGATTACATAAGCTGCCTTGAGAAGGTATTATTGGGCATGCTGTCGACCAGAGTTGTATACAGTAGAAGTAGACATACTCTTAGATGTAATTACAACACTAGTATGAAGTTACAAAGTTGAAACCATATAATATCATCCGATAGTGTTGTAATTACATTTGGAAGAGTACTTCTGCTTCTATTTTATACAGTACATCTCTACTACCTCTACTGCCCATCTAGTTATAGAAGTTATACCATGAAAACAGACCCACAGTATCATAGGTGTTGTCATATGTTGCAAACACACCGGAGTGGAAATTCCTGTCCTCTTCCTGTCAAGTTTATAAATATTGACACAGAACAATTATCGGCATCTGTTATACAAGGAAAAAAAATGTGGCTACAAAAATAGACATACGTAGGCTACATTATCCAGAGGAAGCATTATTCTATTGATCTAGTTGCTCGGTGAAACAGAAGTTACACTGTGGAATTAGACACATAAGGGTCGGTTTGACCTTGCACTTACTGTAACTGGTTTCCAATCAAAATGCCTTTCATCCCACCAATAATGACCCAACCAATAATGGGCGAAATGTGTTCAGTGTTCTTCAATATATGCAAATCAAACAAATTTACAATAAAAACATATGGAAGTGACTGTAAGGCATAACAATTTACATTCTAAACATCAAGCGCTCCCCCTTCAACATTTGCTGGCTTTTTACCCCCAACCTCCAATTTGCAATTCCCCAGAAAATTCATACAAGTAATTTGATGCCACTGAGGCGCGCAAAATACTTGATTGAACTGCCCCGACACACCATCCCAACCTCCCTCCCTCCCTACCTCCCTTCCTTCCTGCAGGGCAAAAAAGACACCGAAAGGAGAAATTAGCAAGGTACTGCAGTAAGCACCCGTTCGCATTACGCCGCTTGTCAGCAGTTTGGTGGTGCAGAAAGAATATTACACAGTGGCAACAACTGTAGCAGACATCTTCTCATAAAGGTTTATGGGCTGTTGACATCAATCTGTCAATCACTCAAGGAAGTCAGTTGGGACCACACACAGCCAACACAACAGCACACTGGGAACCATTAGGAAATTAGTTCAATTGGCCTTCATCTCACAAACAGCCCTGTGTGTGATGTGTGATGTGTGAGTGTGATGCGTCCGGGAATCCTAGCGGGAAGACTTGCCGTGGAGCGATGTTCCTGACTGAATGCAGATTAAGTGGTGAAAGCTGTCAATGTATCTGACAGCTAAGGTGCGCTGGGGAGGAGAAGACGGGTTGGCGGGCTGACTAAGGAGGGAGGAGAGCATCTGCATTAAACATCTGCATCGATGGAGCAGCGCATGCCTGCATTCCATAGGCCTTTGGTGTTAGCAGGGACGGACTGGGCAGTCTGGCATTTGGGCACATGCCAGAAGGGCCGCGGCCCTTTAGATACCCATCGCGGCCTTCCCAATGCTCGTTGCGGCCCCATAATCAAACGTCTAGAATGTATCAAACAAATATCACGTTACCTGCATCAAAGTTCTCCTCCGATAGCATCCCTTTAACACCGTTTCGCTATTTATACCACTGACATTGCCATATATTACACACGGACGGTGGCATATTGATGGGTGGGTCTTATGTTTCATGTTGTATTTTTCCTGAATATATATGCCAATGATGTAAAAGTGTTCAAAATAATACAAAAAACTATAGCCTACCTACTTATATTTTGCTTTTGTTTGAGACAACTGTAGTAAAGCATTGCTTTGTGGGATTTTTTTAAATTTACGTTCGGTTCCCGCCAAAAGAAAAAACGTAGGTCTAAAAGATTCATCAACATTCTGAAGCTTGTTGTGTAGAGAAAAACTGGGTAGATGTCGCGACGCGAATGGACAATTATAGCTATTAAGAAAAATGAATGAAGGTCCAGGAAGAGGAGGAATTAAACGAAAGAAGGGGGGAGCGGCAATGGAAATTGTTAATAAAGCACATTTGACTTGACTTGTGGTGTTTGGTGGTCACTACGCGGTGAGATGCTGCCATCTTGTGGTCTTTTTAGGTATTTTCTTAATCAGTTCAGTCCTCCGTTTCCCTAGTGACTGACGATAAACTTCCTGTGAGCATTAATAGCTACGGTGTGTGGCGGACAAGAAGTGTCCCATAAATTCAAGGTTGTTGTCACTGAAAACACGGTGTTCTGTTCGAATCTATGTCGTAGTATCTAATATGCCGGCTTCTTGGCTTGCTTGGAAGAAGATCATGAAGAAGTGTGTTGTTTTGTCTCTGCAATCGCCAAGAAATCACAAGGCCATTCACACATGGAATAGCACGCAGAGCTCTCTCGCCCACACAAATATGGATATTAGAAGGTGTGTTGCACCGCCCGACGCTACGAATAAGAACAGGTAGGGCTGAAGGATTTCCATTAATAATCATTGTTTGTGTCCGCCGTGACACTTTTTTTTATTTCACGTAAGGTCGCGTTTCTACTGTCATAAGCCAGTCCGTGGCTAGTCTCGCTACTAGCCAAGGTGATGTGATCTGTAAACCTTTTTAGCTTGTGGTAATCTGGGGGCTGTTATAGTTTTATTCGTACTGTACTCTTAACTTCATGACTTGGTAATGGGCTCTCGAATTGGTGGCTTGTCTTGCTGAAATACATTTTAGTAGCCATATCGATGTAGCCTAGTATGTTGTTTTGCGTTCAGCTCTGGACTGGTTAGCATAGAAGTTGGACTGACTCCCACTCATAGTCTTGCCATCATATAGAACTAGTATTAGCTGGGCCACTGTCCACTGGACAGCGTTAAGAAGGGGCTTTTGCGTAAAGAAGCTGTGGGAGAGCAAAGCGGACATCAAAAGTGGTTGGTTCATTGATTTTTGTGTGTGTGTGTGTAGGCACGTTGATGCTTGCCTGGTGCCTGTTGTTTAAAGGTTGGTTTATGAAACTTCGGTGTTTACTAGGCCTACTATTTTATTAATAGTCACAATTTCTCTCTGTGTGGGGCGGGCCAACGAGTGCAGAGTGCGCTTGTTATAATAACGCACCGTTTTCGACGTGTAGGATGCACCATGCACCAAATTGTAGTAGGATCAGGATGCACCTTGTGTTTACCAATGTGTTTTCATGTGGTGCGCGGTCACCAAGTTGTTGCAACTGTGTCTGTGTGTCTGTGTGTCTGTGTGTGCGTGAGGGGGGTGGGGGGGGGGGGGGGGGGGGGGGGGGGGGGGGGGGGGGGGGGGGGTGGGGGGGGGGGGGGGGGGGGGGGGGGGGGGGGGGGGGGGTCGGTACTGGGGGGTCTTGGGGCCGCGGGGCCGCGTTGTGGGTCAAAATGCCAGGGCCGTTTCTCTATCCCAGTCCGTCACTGGTGTTAGAGAATGCAGAAGGGAGATGAAAGAACACGATTCGCATTGAAAGGACTGAAGGAACACGATCATTGCATTGCAGTCTTTATGAAAGATGACTGGCGGAAGGTGCGCTTGAGGAGAATTATGGAAATGACATGGCATGACTTGACATAACAGACAGACAGACAGACAGAGAGACAGACAGACAGACAGAGAGACAGACAGATAGACAGAGGAAAAAAGAAAAAGAGACCAACAAGAAATATTTGTTCACATATACCCCAAATACCCCACCTTATACCGTACCTTCATCTTTCTGTCTTTTCACAGCTTACACACAATCATAGCCATGAAATACCCATTCAGAAAAAGAACAACCAGATATCAAACACGAGATTTACCAGATTGGCTGTGTGAAGCCAGTCCAGAGAGAGAGAGAGAGAGAGAGAGAGAGAGAGACAGAGACAGAGACAGAGACAGAGAGAAGAGAGAGAGAGAGAGAGAGAGAGAGAGAGAGAGAGAGAGAGAGAGAGAGAGAGAGAGAGAATGAAAGAGCAAAATAAAGACTGAAAGACTGAAAGAAACAGAAAGAATAAAAGAATGAAAGAGAAAGAGAAACTGAGAATTACAACCTCAAAGAGATGTTGGGGCTGAGAGAGGGATACTAGATGAGAGGCGAAGATGCTGGGGTGAGAGGAGAGAGTGAGAGGCTGTGAGTGCTGCTGGGATTGAGATCTGGGCTGGGCTGGGCTGGGCTGCGGCGGGGCTTCAGAGGGGATTCCTGCCTGCCTCCCGGCTAATCCTGTAAGCCCCTGTGTGTGCCAAGGGGGTTGTCAGCGGATAGTCACAGCACAGCACTACTGAGTTCAGTTCCCCGCTATGCTATTCTATACACACACGTGCACACACACACACACACACACACACACACACACACACACACACACACACACACACACACACACACACACGCACTATGCACGCACACACAAACACACACACACACACACACACACACACACACACACACACACAAACACACACACACACACACAAACACACACACACACATGCATCCATGCACACAAACACACACTGTAGACACACACTTGTTTTAAGTTCACACGTGTACACGTACACACACACGCACATCAAAGACTGCTTTTTTTGTATGCCAACAAGAGCTTCTGAAGTTCAGCTGCAGTGTTTTTCGCTGAGCTGTCTGTATTTCTTGGTATTTCCAAAAGGTCACCATGTCAGACGGGGTGGGCTAATGAAAAGATGCAGAGTTTTGCTAACGCTAACACAATCAATGTTCTGTGTCTCTGCTTTACTTTTACACCACACCTACCGTAGCCAGTCAGACAACCGGCAAATTCATTTCAGGGGTGTCGGTTGAATTTTCCCTGCCTCACAAAAGAATAACATCTCCTCCCTTTTTTCTAAATTAATAAAAAAAAAACAATAATAGTGTTCTCGAAAGGTGAAAGCCGCTTGTCAAGGCCAGGCAGGATATTTGTTAACATTTCGACATTACTACAGCATGGAAGTCTTTGTAGACACAATATCAATACAATATTGCAATATTCTTAAACATTTTCACGAGAGCAGGAGGAGTGAGCCAATCAGAGATGCATTTCCACGAGAAACCCGGAACACCCTCTCGTTTCTCCACAAGCCACCTTGCTAGCTTGCAAAAACGGCTTGAAACAGAGCAACCCAGTGGTGTAGTCTACGTAGAACGCAGGTATAC
This sequence comes from Engraulis encrasicolus, assembly GCF_034702125.1. Taxonomy (NCBI): domain Eukaryota; kingdom Metazoa; phylum Chordata; class Actinopteri; order Clupeiformes; family Engraulidae; genus Engraulis; species Engraulis encrasicolus. The sequence continues at coordinate 8,814,189 of NC_085860.1, forward strand.
GGAGTATACCCACTTCTAAATTTTAGGGGCTTCAGTATACCCACTTAAAATTGATTGATCCATTGTTTAGAATAGCATAAATATATACAGTATACCCACTTCAAAAAATGCTTGAATATACAGTATACCCACTTCAAAAAAGTAGACTACACCGCTGGAGCAACCAGAACGCTTTTTTTTAAAACAGGACCAACGCGTAACACATTCAATAACAATGGGGAACACAGCAATATTAATGAAATGACATTGAGAGGCCATCTTTAAAGGGACACTGTGGAAATGATCAAAAAAGGTACTGCAACTATGCTGCTCATTGCAACTGGGCTGCCTATTGCCAAATTTGATCTTTACATGAAAGTTTACTAAGTAATAAACAAATATTTTCTGGTATGGTCCAAGTACAGTCATTCTTGCAGCTAAAAATGGCTATTTTTGGAAATTCAAAATGGCAGACCATGGAGAAGATCCCACTTTTCATATATGAAAAGTGCAATTTTTCCAGTCATAATGAATACCGGTACTTAAAATTTGATGGCGGTGGTAAGTATTCATGAAAAAGGTAACATTAGTGAATGGGTAGCATGAATTCGGGAAATAAACAACTAAAAATCTCACACAGTGTCCCTTTAAGTAACAATTTGGTCATGGCGCTCGGTCGATAACAAACTAAGGTTTTACATCTTATGGGGGATTAAGACAAACATTTCCCCTCTAGTAGGCCTAGTAACCCCAGATATTTCTAGTCAATGGCGTCTCTGTGTGTTGAGTTCTCATGTTTGCCTTGTTTTATACAGAGTATTGAGATCATTAATCTTTTTTTTGTGCTAGTTTTGACTACAGACTTTGTCATTTCCCATCATTTTCTTAAGTACATGAACACAGGCCCAATGAATTAATACTGCTCCCCCAGTACTACACTACTAAAATTTAATTAAACAAGAGCATTAATAATGTTCTCAAAGGTTCATTGTTAAAACCAGGCCTGAGGACTTATGCTAACATTTCCCCTCCTGACACTCTCCCTGGATAATAATAATCTGGCAGCTAAGTATAACGAATCAAAATGTTTTTTTGTTTTACGGCCGGAGCCGTAGCCTCGATTGTCTAAGCTGTGATTATTCTGTCCTTCATTAATTGTCTGTGTGTTTACCAAGCCAGTAGCGATGATGGTTGTATCCATCCATCACCTGAAATGCTGCAGCTTACAGTACGTACGTCCTGATAGCTCGCACAACTCATTGCACGCCGCCCCGCTAGCTGATAGCCATCATTAAGCAAATGCTCCCAATTAACCTGTGCGGTCTGCGGGGCGCCATTTTATCATGCCAGGCACGACCTTTGAGCAACAGCTATATCTGTGCTGCGGGTCAATACTAATTCACCAGGAGCTGATAGGCATCTTGCTCTCGTTCTCAATCTCTTTCTCTCTCTCTCTCTCTCTCTCTCTCTCTCTCTCATTCTCTCTCTCATATTCTCTCTCTCATTTGCTCTTTCTCTCTCTCTCTCTCTGTCTCTCTCATTCTCTTGTTCTCATTCTCTCGTTCTCTCTCTCACACACACACACACACACACACACACACACACACACACACACACACACACACACACACACACATTAAGACATGACCTGTAGGCTCTGCCACTATTGACACACAGGCATGGCATCGACTAGCGGCTAGACCACTGGCTCCCTTTGCCTTAGCTTGCTTGGTCTTGCTCGGCAAGAGATGCTATCAGTATGGATTTCTACCCCCGCCTTTTATCAAACAACTTAGGGCTCGGGCTACCCATTAAGCTGCCTCTCAAACAAAGCAAACAGGCAAGATAACACCAGGAGGGATTCAATAATATTGTTTTTGTTTTTCCTTACTTAATCATCTTCCTCTCTTTATTTTATTCTGCGATTCAATTTCAGTTCCATTCTCATGCAGAGCACATACATAATTGGCTAAACCCATCAGCTCAGACTCCCCACTGATGCCAGATAAATGAAATCACGTACATCACATATAGATTATAAACAATTTCATCACATTATGTGTGTAAATAAACAATGACCTATGCCACATGCAGGGCTTTGCTGTTCCCGTGGTTTAATCGAGCGGCGATGGGCCGGCCATGCTAACGAGTCTAAAACCAGGGCTAAAATGTAATCCTGCAAGAGCCGCAGTCCGACATCCTCAAAGTCAGTGACTGTACGGCGTAGAATCAAAGAGCTCGGAGGGACTTAAGTGATTTATATCAGGGCTGACGGCAGCAAAGGAGGCCAGGCGAGCTGCTGTAGCATCGGGCAGGCGGGCGGGTCTAAGATGTCCACTCTGGGGAGATTGATCAGTAGTCAGTGGTCGTCCAGGTTCCTGGCCCCCAGTATACGGGGATGTATGTCCGACTCCTTTGGCATGGCATTAAAGGCATCACGTCGAGTTTCCATGGGGTGCATGGGATAGCACACACTACATTATTTATTTGGCTTTGCCCATGTAAACACCACAAACACACACACGCACACACTCTCTCTCACACACACACACACACCCATGCATGCACGTACATACGCACACACACACACCCACACCATGTATAAGCTTAGCAAGTAAAGACATGGATGTGGACCTTTACTATAGACCTATAT
>NC_085860.1:8821820-8826820 GCF_034702125.1 Engraulis encrasicolus
GCCCTACCATTAGCTAATGCTTTTATCCAAAGGGACTTACAGGTTTTTTTTGCAGGGTATTGGTTACAGTCCCTGGAGCAGTATGGTCTTAGGTGCCTTGCTCAAGGGCACCTCAGCCATGGAGGGGAGTAGGGAGTGGAAGGGTGGGATTCAAACTTGCAACCCTCTGATCTAAAGCCCCTCTCCTGCTATCCTGTCTTGTGCTTGTATTGTGTATTGTGTTGTCCCTGCTCTCCGGTAATTGCCCCGTCATGTGCTGTGCTGTCCCATTCCCAGATCTCAGTCCTGTCCCAGCCCTCTCCTATACTGCGCACTGTCTTGGCGTCTCTTTGTCTTGTTGTCTTGTCTTATAATCTGCTGCTGTACTGTTGTTATTGTACACTGTGCTGAGCTCTGTTGTGCACTCCCAATTCAGGAAGGGATGGACATGTCTGCCCCACGGGTCAGGTCCCTGAGGATGCTGTGAGGGCAGACAGAGAGAGAGAGTGAGAGAGAGAGAGAGAGAGAGAGAGAGAGAGAGAGAGAGAGAGAGAGAGAGAGAGAGAGAGAGAGAGAGAGAGAGAGAGAGAGAGAAAGATGGATAGGGAAGAGACTAAGCAAGATGAGCTAGACATACCAGGGAGACAGATAGAGCAGGGAAATAGGCAGAGTATAAGGACAGACAGAAAGCACCATGGGATAAATAGTGAGATGGTGCGAGACAGAGAGAAAGAGAGGGTGACGAGCAGATGAATGAAAGGGAACCACTAAGGGGGGGAAACAAAGCGAGACGGTGTGACAGATCAAAAGGCGGCGCCGGGGAGAGTGAAAGAGCCTGAGAGAAATTGACTGGAAAAAAATACACACACACACATGTTACAGAGACAAAGCAAAACGAGAAATTATACAGAGATGAATGAAGGAAAGTGCTGCCTGATATATAAATGGGCAATTGACTGAAAAATACCAACAAACGCTGAATGCAGCAATAGAAGACGAAACACCATTTTTTTGTCCTACAGCACAATACCTCCAGGAGTGGCGGCCATGTGGACCATTACCATGGCGACAGACAGCCTTGACAGGTGCAGACAGGAAGGGACGCATAGGGGAGCCACCTCCTCTGGCTCAACAGACAAGTCATTCCAAAGCAGGCCCAATAGACCCTTAAACATACCGGGAGAGACAAAAGCCAGGCCAAATAGAGCCAAGAACCAGACTAAAATCCAGGTCAGATGTACTGTAACCAGATGAAATAGACCCAAACCAAGACAGCCCAAAGCCAGGCCAAACACAACCAAACATGTCAAGTTGACTTTTGTTACTGGTTGACGCTACAAACGATTCCCCCATTCTTTCACTCACCTGCAAACGGAACTGGTGTGTCATTGCCCTAAACACGCCCCATCGGGACGTTGGAAGTACACAAGAAATTGATTGGTCGCCTAACTCAATATAATTTGAAATGTTTTAGATAGTATGCCCAATGAGTTTGTGAAACTGTGCAGCGCCACAGTTCCAAACAGGCCAGACCAAGGTCATCACCAGGCACAACAGACCCAAATATGGTCATTGACCAGCCGAAACCTTGTAAAAAAAATTGTAGTACTAATATATACCATAAAAAAATACCATAGTACTACACCACTATGACAGTGCACAGGGCCTTTAGCGATGCATTACGACTTGGTCATCATTGTCATTCTGGTAATAGCTAATTTATAATAGGGGTAGTGTAAAAGATTAGTTTCAAAATCGCTATTTATTTCCTAAATAAATTAACATTTCATCATTAAAAGTGGGTTTCAAATCATTTTATAAAACTGGACAGTGACGATATTAAACAGCACATGTCCATATCCTGCCCTTTTCAAGGGTGAAAGTGTTCCTCGGTACAGCCATTCAGCAACAACCAGCAGTGTCACGGATGCTCTGCGGCACAACAGAGACATGCAGCCTCAGCAGAGGGGGAAGAGAATGGCCAGACATAGGACACAGACATGATGTCCACTTTAATGTTGGGGAAGAGCACTTTGAAAAGTGTACACACCCTAAAGTACTGTACACAGGACAATGCCACCCTTGTGTGTGTGTGTGCACAAACCAACACACATGCACGCACGCACACACACACACACACACACACACACATACACACGCACACATGCACGCACACGCAGGCACGCACGCACGCACACAAACACACACACACACACACACACACACACACACACACACACACACACACACACACACACACACACACTTGCACACACTCGTACACACACACACAGAGTACACACACATGTGCGCGTGCATACAAGACACAGGCACAATTTTTGCACAAATAGGCAGAAAACATGAAGGAAAAAACATTTTGCATGTCCTGAGGTAAAAGTCTCTCCCCTGTCTAGCTCTGCCTCTCTCGGTCTCTCTCGCTCTCTGTCCAACTCTCTTTCTTTCTCTCTTTCTGTCTTTCTTTCTTTCTCTCCTGCTCTCTCTCTCCCCAACCGTTTCACTTTCATGCTCAGTCACACTAAAACTGATTCAGCTAAATATAATAAAGCCCGTCAGCGATGTGTGCGTGTGTGTGTGTGTGTGTGTGTGTGTGTGTGTGTGTGTGTGTGTGTGTGTGTGTGTGTGTGTGTGTGTGTGTGTGTGTGTGTGTGTGTGTGTGTGTGTGTGTGAGTTTGTGTGTGAGTTTGTGTGTGTGTTCAGTGGGAAATATCCAACACTACCCTAAATGTCTGTGCTTGCTGTCAGAATTCAGGTGGCTGCAATAAATTCAATACACTAAAACTGGGCCGCAGGTGATGGGGCTGCGGGCTAAAGTGGAATATTACTACTCAAAGCTTTCATCATCCTGAACAATTTTCTTGTAGACACACAAACACACAAAGGCACATATGCGTTCACACCAGAGTCGGCTCCAGCGCACATCTCTTGGTGGGGCGTAGGTAAACAACGGTGGGGCACTGCCATTTATCAAGTTTGAGTCAAGTTCACCTATAGAACTGGCGGCAGTCACGTTTAGTTCAACCTACCCACTGCACAGGCTGATCGCGCTACTACTGTGGAAAACACTTCCTCCTCCCTACCAATAAGTACACCAATATGTCTGCAAGCAAGATTGTTTAGTGCAAGGTGGAAACCACATTCAGCACAGACGCGATATGTGTCCAGGATTACACTGTACTTTTATAGGCCGTCAAGATACACAACATGACAATTCACAGCAACAGGGGACGCTGATAACCCGAAGCGATACGAGCATTTTGGACAAAAACGCTATTTGATTTTGAGCTCTGCTTCTAAGCGTTCCTTTCACTACACCACTCCAAAATATAGATCCACATGGTTGCGTTGTAATAGGCTACTGCTTACAGCAACAATTTACATTATGCATTCTACAACGGAATAACACTCCACTGGGATTATCATTCTGGTAGCCTGTGAAATAGCTAATGAAGCCAGACGTGGACATGCTATGGACCATGGACAGCTACCACCTCCGGTAGAAAAGACTAGAACCTAGAGTAGACAGTCAGAAAATAGGCACGGCATGGTGCGTCATTCGCAGACATCCCGATCTTCCAAAGAGCCGTCAAACTATCCCACTCATCCTCACTAAGCGTCATACCACTGACACCAATATTGGACCCAGTCTAAATGTAGGTGGCATGGACGCTGAAATATTCTACAGTAGTTTGTCTCGAGGATGGACATTTCAAAGAATGTCAGACGAGCTGAACCTCAAAGCGTGTAGTCTATTAATACAGCGTTTGATTTTTTTTTAAAAAAAATTTAACCATGCGTCGTTAGGACAGCAAACAACATTATCAATTGGGCGCACTGGCGAAGTGAACACAAAGACGCAAGACCAAAATCCAGGAACCCACTGCCCCTGTGTTCTGTTGCCAAAATCACTCGTGATGAATTGTTCATCTTTGAGACATGTACCCATTGCTATGTAGTCATTCAAAACATTCTCACTAGTTGCAGGTTAAGCTTACGCCTGAAATGTGAAGTGAAACACTGTAAAACACATACATTGTGCAACCGATCTATTTTTCAACAACTCATCTTGACAACCTGCCTACTCCGCTGTCGTTTTGACATTTAAATAGCCTTGAGGGAGTTTTTTCAAACTCTTCATAGAGGAAAGTAAACGCAAAACATGATGAGCATGGGCACAGAGTTTAATGTGCACAAAATCTTTTAAAAAGAATAGAGCTACTACATCTGATAAGCGCACCGATGGGTAGCCAAACTTCAAAGCCAAACTTAGCCAAACTTCAAAGCATGAGGGGCTAGTAGTAACAACAATCGCACAGGCAAAATCAAATAGACCCAAGTCAAGATGCCGCGGCGGGCAAATTTAACAATCAAATTTCCTTACCTTAAAATGCTGTCTTACAGTGCTTGTCGCAATTATTCACACCGTTTGACATATCCAACCCAGCTAGCAAACTGCTAACATTGTTTTGCTTGTTGTCTCCATTCCACCTCCAGCAGGCTAGATGACAATGTCATCATGACATTTTTGCATTACCCACATCCAGAAATATGTCATACGTGGATGGGTTACTTATGTTGTTTTAACTATTAGGACATTATAACAAATCAATATGTATTATTATCATTATTATTTTACTGTTGGCGGAGATATCGCGCGCTAGTAGGATGGGTGACGTAGGCCTACACAACGCTACGGTGTGCCTTTGAGGCCAATGTCATTAGTGCCAGATGACTACATGCAAGCAAAACCAAAATACATTTCCCCCCCCATTTTAATTGTATTGATGTTACTTTGCACATGTAATTTAAAAAGGATATTAAAATAAAACAGTCATAATGCGATGGTTTAAAATGTGTTATATATTTTTTTGTCCTGTGTTGGGTGCTGGGGCACCAGTGGCCACTAGGGGGGGCACTGCCTACAAATGCCCCCCCATAGCGCCGACGCTGGTTCACACGCACGTACACATGCACGCACGCACGCACACACGCACGCACGCACG
>NC_085860.1:8831820-8849320 GCF_034702125.1 Engraulis encrasicolus
TAATAGTATTTAGTTTCACCATAGCCCTATGTTTATAGCAATAAGCGATAACAACAGTGTGAACGGGATCCAAGACGGTGACACGAGCGCGCGTTCAGCTAGACACCAGAATTGTCGTCAGTGCCAGAATTATTTCAGAGAATACGAAGGCGACATACTGTAGATCCTAGGTTTCAAACTAAACAGAAAAAAGGTTGTCTGCACTTGTCATGAAGTCTTTAAGTGTGCTTCAACAAAATTTATGTTGGATGCAGATGACAGGGATTATAGACAGAGATAGACAAATTTCCCTTGGGATCTGTGTATTTTGTTCTTTTTACAATAGTTACAGAGATTCCCACAAGTTTGTGAAAACCCTCTTCGTCAAGAAGAAATCTGGGACCCTCAAAGCACCCAGAAGTGAACTAGAGGAGCACCTGAGGAAGACCTACTCCCTACAACCAGAGGCACGTGCCAGCCAGCATTTTGAGTGACATGCCACCAATACAACCAGCTGAACACCAGATGGAAACAAGGCCCCCTACATTGAGAGAAATACAGTACAGCGTGCAAGAGCAGCATCAGCCCCTGGCCCCAGTGGCGTTCCATATAGGCTCTAAAAGAACACACCAGGAGTCTTGAGGGATCTGGAAGCTGATGAAAGTGGCATGGGAAAAAGGAATTGTACCAAAGGCATGGCGAAGGGCGGGAGGGATCCTGATTCCCAAAGAGAAGAACTTCTCAAACATCGACCAATTCCGCAAGATCAGTCTCCTGAATGTGGAAGGAAAAATCTTCTTCAGTGTTGTGGATCAGAGACTCAGCTTTCCTGCAGAAGAACAACTTTGAAGACACCTCAGTGCAGAAAACAGGGGTAGGTGGATTCAACACCTGCATGCATCAACACCTGCAACAACAACAACACCTGCAATAACAACACCTGCATGCACCAAGCGCCTACTGGATGAACACCAGAGAAACATTCAAGGGGCATGGATGGCGATCAAACCTAGTCAATCCTGCAGCTTAACTATTGTTAAGGACCAGCTTGCAAATGAGAGGTTCCACGTCAAAAAGAGCCAATACCAACAGTTCTGGAGAACTCTAAAAAGTCTTAACCACTGGTACAGCGCAGAGCTAAAAGACTCGAGGCAGGTGGAGCAACTTAAGCAGGATAGTACCATAAATGGCCTCGAGCAAATAAACAGCACTGCTCTCCCTGGAAATATGAAACTCTGGTGCTTTTAGTTTGGACTGCTGCCCCGCCTCATGCGTCCAATTTCCATCTACGAGGTCACTTTATCGCATGCCAACCGGCTGGAGAGGCTGATGAATGCACAGGTGAGGAAGTGGCTTGGACTGCCCGAATGTCTAAGCAGCATAGGCCTGTGTGGCCATGGAGTCCTCTCCCTGCCAGTCTCATGCCTTGTGGAAGAGTAATGCGCCAAAGCAAGGCTGGAAATGACCCTCACTGAGTCCCGGGATCCATTTGTCAGAGTTGCGGCTCCAACTCTGGAAGAAAATGGAAACCATCTGTAGTGGAGCGCTGCTCCTTTAAGGGAAAGTCTGACGCTGCGGCACACGTCACCACGCCGCTCGTAGAGGCTTATGGGAAGTCTCTTCATAAACACTGCCAGTGGCTAGTATTCGGTAAGCCCGCAAAGTCCCCCTTTGCGCGTTTCATCGCCACCGGCGAATGCTGTGGTTGCTTCTCCCCTCGCCGTCGAGAGGAGTGCGGTGTCCAGTTCAGATCTAGGAGATGTGGACCATTTCTTGTCCTCGTTGTGATTCCAACTTGGCATCTCTTACTTGGCTAGAGTGATCTCTTGCTTCTCCACTGGCAAGGACTTCGGTGGACAATACCAACGGTTACCTTGCGCTTTTCCCGTCTCCTGCACGCCGCGTGTGGTCGCTACTGGCGCCTCGGCCGTGTACCTCTGTATTGGCACTCCGACTGTGAGAATCGCGCATCGGTGCACCCTCATCTCCGGGTTGTATCCGTGTGGCCGTGGTCAGACACACCACGCGTTTAGGTGCACGAGCGGCGACTTTTAGCCCCGGTTGTGTGGTGCCTCTGGAAGCCGGGAACCCGTATCTCGGCTGCTGCTCCGGCCTCGGGAAATTGGACATTCGTGTGTGTGTGTGTGTGCGTTGGCGCGCTTAGTTCAGTGTGTGTGTGTGTGTGTGTGTGGGCGCTCGGCTCGGTGTGAGCTGGTGTGTGAGCCATTCCACAGTGTGTGTGCGTGTGTGTACGTTGGTGCGTGTGAGTGTGTGTGGGGATACCTAGGGGACTGCACTGAGCTGAGCCTCTGGGGTTGGTTTACCTCATGTTTTGGTTTTCGTTTTCTTTCGTTTGCTGTGCCTAATTTCCTTTTTTTTCATTATTTCATTCAATTATCTAATTTCTTATTTAACTGCATGTGTTAATTGGATTTTGATTTATTTTGCATGGTTTGCTATGATTTCTTGTTGTTTCTGTTTGCCGTGAATTATTTCTGTTTGTTGTGAACTATTTCTTTACTTTTTCTTTTGTTAATCCTGAGGTGTGCCATTCGCCCTAATGTGTTAGCCGTGCCAGCCCCTAGTGGCAAAGTCTGACAACCTGAGTGTAGGTTCTAAGGCCTTAGGCCTACCAGGTGTGTTGTTTATTGTGAATTAAGGAACATACTTTGGGGCAGGTGTTTACAGATCCGCGGGTGTGGTGGCAGCACACCCACCCCTGCACTTTACTGTTAACGTGAACATACTTTGGGGCAAGTATTTATCTATCTGCGGGTGATTGCGACAGCACACCCTCCCCACTGCACTTTGTGAATTGTGAGTACCTTTTTATATTTTATTACAAAGAGTGAAAATATATTTTTATAACGCAAAGAATAATAAAGATTTGAATTATTAATTGTCACCACTGTCTCTGCCTCCATTGTGCACGAACCTGTGTTTGCCTGGTAATCTATTGTGCGGGTACATTGTGTGTTGGTCCGGGGTATCTGTAACTACCCCTAATTCATTTCCTCCGGGGGCTCCACCCCCGGGGGTGGCGTAGTCGAACTACTTCCTGTAACGGTCTCGCCCACTACATTTTGGCTTATAGTCGGGCAGGATTGGCATAGGAGCAGAGACACTGGTTTCATTTTTTTAGGTTTTTGTTTTGTCACTCTTTGTAATAGAAATTAGTCATATGGTCAATGGTTGAATGAGTGTATGTATGTGGTTGGTTGAAAGTGAGAGCACCACTGAATAAGCGCTGTGAGTTTGTGTTTTTCCTGTAGAAGCGGAGCAGCAGCCGAGGTTGGGAGACCGCCCCTCTCTCGGGATTTGGACCAGCCATCCCTGTGAGTTTTTGCATTTTCCAAATTTGTCTTGATCGGTTTCCGCAGCATGTCGCGGGACGCACAAGAGATTAGGGATGAGTTGGCTGAGGTAAGAGCCGAGAATGAGCGCTTAAAGGCCTCCCTCGCCCAGCGGGCCACAAGTACGAGCACACTAAATGGTAGCGCCCCGGCAGGGTCCGCTACAGAACGTTTGGTCTTTGTCCCAAGGGAAAAGAAGTGCCCATTGTTTAGGGGAAATGGGGCCATAAGTATCGAGGCGTGGAAGGAGGAGGCGGAGGCATGTATGCGGGCGCGCCATTTTTCTGCTGCCGAGAGAGCTTATTTTCTTTACGATCACTTGGATGGTGAGGCACGGGATGAGATCCGCTATAGGCCGAGAGAAGAAAAAGAAAACCCAGAGAAAATTTTTGAAATTTTACAGGAGCTTTACGGTTGCCCACAGTCATACGTGGCCTTGCAGGAGGCGTTCTTTTCGAGAAAACAGCAAGAGGGAGAGACACTGCTAGAGTTTTCAATCGCATTAATGACCCTTATTGATAAGGTTAGACGAAATGCGCCTGAGGGAATTCTTAACGCTGACGTTCTTCTGCGTGATCAGTTTGTGGAGCATGTTAACGAGGGCGCCTTGCGTCGTCACTTGAAGAGTTTCATTCGGACCACGCCGTTAGCCACTTTGATCGTGGTGCGTAAGGAAGCCATGCGTTGGGAACGGGAGGGCGCCGCCGAACCGCAGCGGCCGCGTAGCTTTTCCTTGTCTTCACTCGATCGCTCCCTTGGGGTCCCTGGTACCTCTTGCGCCGTAAGCATGGATCCCCGTGGTGGGGCGCCGACCAGATCTGATATGGAGAAGTTGCAGGCCGACATGGCGAAGCTCATGGAAATGGTGCAAAATCAACAGGCTCAGTTGCAGCATTTTTCTCGGGGTGCGGCCACACAGGGGGAGCCACGGAGGCGAGGTCGGTCTCCTCGGGAGGGACCCCTTGTCTGCTGGCGCTGTCGTGCGACAGGCCATATTGCTGCGGATTGTGACGGAGAACGAGTGGTGGGGCCCCCACAAGCACCCTCCCGTAGAGGCTCCGGGTTTTCGGAGAATGGGCCCCTCCAACCGAACCAGCCCTCGGGAAACTGACGCCCACCGGACTGAGGAGTCACAGTCCGGGGGGGGGCCTCTCTTGGCTCACGTAATGCCCTTGACCCTTCCAATGCCGCCGAGGCGTTACTTTCTAACTGTCCACATCTGCTCGTCCGGATGGGCGGGGTTCAGGTCCCCTGTCTCATTGACACTGGGTCTATGGTGTCCACCGTCACTGAAGGTTTCTTCGCTGCCAACTTCGAATCTTTGGGACAGGAGCGTTTACGCTCATGTCACTGGCTGCAGCTCCGAGCGGCCAACGGCCTAGAGATTCCTTACTTGGGCTACTTGGAGCTGAATATTGAGCTTTGCGGGAAGAGTATGCCTGATTGCGGTGTTCTGGTCGTTCGCGATCCCCCAGGGGGCACGGCTTCCGTGGTCCCTGGGGTTCTTGGTATGAATGTTATCGGCAAGTGTTATAAGGAACTTTTTGGGCGGCACGGTCCCACGCTTTTCGATCTCCCATCAGTGTCAACTGCCCCTCGACCGGTGCTGAAAGCGCTGCAACACTGTCATCAGGCTGAAATCCGGCCCACCCCCGAGACCAGCGGCGCGGTGAATGTCCGGGGCCGTGCGCCATGGCGGGTTCCGGGGGGGACCATGAAGTTGATTCCTGCCACCTGCCCTGAGCAACGTTCAGGGCTTGGAACCCTCTTTGAGCCGACGGACCGGGGGTTGCCCGGGGGGTTGCTGGTGTCCCCTGCCTTGGTGCAGGTGACCCGTGGCTTGGTGCAGATCCCTGTAGTTAACGTCGGTTGTACGGACGTCCTGCTGTACCCTCGTACTAGACTCGGACAGGTGAATGCTGTGTCGATCATCAGCTTGCCACGGGACGTGGTGGAGGTCCGTTCCGTGGCCGCCACTACTGACCCTCAGGCGCCTGCCCCGTCGCCTTTGGAGACACAAATCCGCGCAGTGGACTTGTTACCCCTGCCTGCCGAGGAACAGGCTGAGGTCCGGGCCCTGCTTCTGAGGTACTCTTCGGTCTTCTCCGCCCATGAGGGCGACTTGGGTTGCACTTCCCTAATCTCGCACGACATCCCGCTGTTGGATCCGACACCGGTCCGGCAGCGTTACAGGCGCATTGCCCCCTCCGACTACGAGGCCGTAAAAACCCATATCAACCAGCTCCTCCAGGCGAAGGTCATCAGAGAAAGCAGTAGTCCATTCGCTTCTCCCCTTGTTCTAGTCCGGAAGAAGGATGGGAGCTTGCGACTCTGTGTCGACTATCGCCTGTTAAATACCCGAACTCGGAAGGACGCCTTTCCGCTCCCTCGGATCGAGGAGACATTGGACATGTTGGCAGGTGCCCGCTGGTTTTCTACGATGGACTTAGCCAGTGGGTACAACCAAGTCCCCGTGACAGAAGGTGATCGGGCCAAAACGGCATTCTGTACCCCCTTCGGGTTGTTCGAATGGAACAGAATGCCTTTTGGCCTGTGCAATGCACCAGGTACATTTCAACGATTAATGCAACGTATGTTCGGCGACCAACAGTGTCATTCCGTTCTACTGTATCTTGACGACATCGTGATCTTCTCGTCCACCGTGGCGCAACATCTACAGCGCCTGGAGATGGTCTTGACCCGGTTGCAGTCGGAGGGGCTGAAGGCTAAATTAGGGAAGTGCGCGTTCTTTAAGCCGGAGGTTCAGTACTTGGGACATGTGATCTCTCAGCACGGTGTCTCTACCGACCCTGGCAAGGTGGAGGCAGTGTCCACCTGGCGGCGACCTGCCAATGTGTCGGAGCTCCGATCATTCCTAGGCTTCGCCAGCTATTATCGACGATTCGTCGAAGGATTCGCAAAGCTGGCTGCGCCGTTGCATCGATTGGTGGCCACCTTGAACGGGAGCCGTTCCCGTCGGCCCTCGGGGCAGCAGTTTCTTGATGCATGGTCAGAGGATTGCGAAAGAAGTTTTGAGGAACTCAAGGGGAGGCTCGTGTCGGCGCCGGTACTGGCGTACGCGGACTTTAGCCGCCCATTTATTCTTGAGGTCGACGCCAGCCATTGCGGACTGGGCGCGGTCCTCTCGCAGGAGGTGGACGGCAAAGTCCGACCGGTGGCATACGCCAGTAGAACGTTAAGACCTACAGAGCGGAATATGAACAATTACAGTTCTATGAAGCTCGAGTTCCTCGCCCTAAAATGGGCCGTCACCGAGAAGTTTCGCGAATATCTCTTGGGCCAGAAGTGTGTCGTGTACACTGATAATAACCCCCTGAGTCACCTCACTACTTCCAAACTCGGGGCGGTCGAACACCGGTGGGCCGCACAGCTTGCATCATTTGATTTTGAATTAAAGTACCGCTCGGGTAAATCTAACGGTAATGCGGACGGCCTGTCGCGGCAGAATCAGCCAGACCAAGAAGACGTGGGTGACCTGGTTCCGGGTACAGCGGTCCCTAGATTGCTGCAACAGGTAGCGGCTCAGGGAGATGGCGGCACAGCCTCTCAGTCCAGTGTCTCGGGGTTGTTCCCCCACGCTTTGCCGGTTCTGCGCACTCTGCAAGCAAGCGACCCCGGTGGTCAGCTGCAACCGGCCGCTGTCCGGGGGGGTAGCATCACCGCCTCTCAGTTGGTTGTTTCGGTGCTGCCCTCCTACCCTTTGCCGGACCTGTGCGCTCTGCAAGAAAGAGACCCTGTTATCCAGCCGATTCTGGCCTTCTGGAAGGCGCGTCGGCGGCCTACTCGTGAGGAACGGGAAGCTCTGTCACCCTTGGCCTTGATCCTGTTGCGGCAGTGGAAACGGTTTGTGGAGAACGATGGAGTCCTTTACCGGAGAGTGCTACACCCCAGTGGCCGTGATGAGTGCCTCCAGCTGGTTTTGCCGGCTGCCCTGCAATCAGAGGTCCTAAACCAGCTCCACGAGCACCATGGCCACCAGGGGATTAATCGAACACTGGAGTTGGTTGGGCAACGGTGTTACTGGCCCCGCATGTTTGCGGAGGTGCGCCGATGGTGTGAAAAGTGCCTTAGGTGCCAAGAGTCCAAAGGGGAGCCTCCTCTAGCCGCCGCGCATATGGGCCACCTACTGGCATCTCGGCCCAACGAAGTGGTAGCTGTGGATTTCACGCTTTTGGAGCCCACGTCGGGGGGGGGTGGAGAACGTTTTAGTCATCACGGACGTCTTCAGTAAGTATTCCATCGCCGTCCCCACCCGGGATCAGCGGGCCTCGACGGTCGCCCAGGTCTTGCTTGTGGAATGGTTCTACCGGTTCGGAATTCCTGGTCGGCTCCACTCCGACCAGGGGCGCTGTTTCGAGGGCACCCTGATTCAGCAGCTTTGCGGGCTGTACGGGGTCCAGAAGTCCCGAACCACCCCGTACCACCCGGCTGGGAACGGCCAATGTGAGCGATTTAACCGCACTCTACACAACCTCCTGCGTACCCTACCGGCCTCTCGGAAGCGCGACTGGGCAACTTGCCTGCCGCACGTAACCTTCTGTTATAATACCACCCCGCATCAAGCGACAGGAGAATCGCCACACTTCCTTATGTTCGGCCAAGAGCCACAGCTACCCGTAGATTTCCTCCTGGGCCGAGTTCGGCCACCGGTCCATGGTCGAGTGTGCGACTGGATACAGGAGCATCAGGCCCGGCTTCAAGTGGCATTTGATGGGGCTCGGGAGCGTTTGGCCGCAGCGGCGGAATATCGCAAGGACAGACACGATGCACGGGTGAAGACTGCTGTTTTAGAAGTAGGGCAACGGGTATATGTACGCAACCTCGGCGTGCGAGGTCGAAATAAAATCCAAGATGTGTGGAACTCTCAGGTACACATGGTGGTGCGTACCCCTTCGGAGACCGGAGCCGTGTACACGATCGCCCCCGTCAACGATCCAACGAAGCTGAAGCACGTTCACCGCAGCATGCTGAAAGGAGTGGTGGGCCCCCTGGCCCCCGACACCCCCCCGGGGTCGGACCGACCAGGCGAACCTACCCCTGTCGACTCAGGGGAGCTATCGAGCGAAGAAGATATCCTTCTTGGGGAGCAGGTGGGCGATGCTGGCTTGGGTGTCCCATCAGAGCCCCATGCACCCCAGGGTGGCACCTCAGGAGGAAACGAAGGGCAGCGTCGGACTTCGCAGGCTTCCCCCAGCAGTTCGGCCGCTCAGCTACCCGGTCGTGGCACTAGCAGCAGCGAGGTGCCCCCACGCCGGACTTTCCGGTCTAACGCGGGACAACACTCTAATCCCCATCGGCTGCCTGGTGGGGCGACTTCAAACTTTTGATCGAATTTTGGATCTGGGAGTGGGGGGGAAGGCGTCCCTGCATCGTCGGGCCGACGATTCAACATGTGGGGGGTAGATTGTAGTGGAGCGCTGCTCCTTTAAGGGAAAGTCTGACGCTGCGGCACACGTCACCACGCCGCTCGTAGAGGCTTATGGGAAGTCTCTTCATAAACACTGCCAGTGGCTAGTATTCGGTAAGCCCGCAAAGTCCCCCTTTGCGCGTTTCATCGCCACCGGCGAATGCTGTGGTTGCTTCTCCCCTCGCCGTCGAGAGGAGTGCGGTGTCCAGTTCAGATCTAGGAGATGTGGACCATTTCTTGTCCTCGTTGTGATTCCAACTTGGCGTCTCTTACTTGGCTAGAGTGATCTCTTGCTTCTCCACTGGCAAGGACTTCGGTGGACAATACCAACGGTTACCTTGCGCTTTTCCCGTCTCCTGCACGCCGCGTGTGGTCGCTACTGGCGCCTCGGCCGTGTACCTCTGTATTGGCACTCCGACTGTGAGAATCGCGCATCGGTGCACCCTCATCTCCGGGTTGTATCCGTGTGGCCGTGGTCAGACACACCACGCGTTTAGGTGCACGAGCGGCGACTTTTAGCCCCGGTTGTGTGGTGCCTCTGGAAGCCGGGAACCCGTATCTCGGCTGCTGCTCCGGCCTCGGGAAATTGGACATTCGTGTGTGTGTGTGTGTGCGTTGGCGCGCTTAGTTCAGTGTGTGTGTGTGTGTGTGTGGGCGCTCGGCTCGGTGTGAGCTGGTGTGTGAGCCATTCCACAGTGTGTGTGCGTGTGTGTACGTTGGTGCGTGTGAGTGTGTGTGGGGATACCTAGGGGACTGCACTGAGCTGAGCCTCTGGGGTTGGTTTACCTCATGTTTTGGTTTTCGTTTTCTTTCGTTTGCTGTGCCTAATTTCCTTTTTTTTCATTATTTCATTCAATTATCTAATTTCTTATTTAACTGCATGTGTTAATTGGATTTTGATTTATTTTGCATGGTTTGCTATGATTTCTTGTTGTTTCTGTTTGCCGTGAATTATTTCTGTTTGTTGTGAACTATTTCTTTACTTTTTCTTTTGTTAATCCTGAGGTGTGCCATTCGCCCTAATGTGTTAGCCGTGCCAGCCCC
Organism: Engraulis encrasicolus; assembly: GCF_034702125.1. NCBI lineage: Eukaryota > Metazoa > Chordata > Actinopteri > Clupeiformes > Engraulidae > Engraulis > Engraulis encrasicolus. The sequence goes on from NC_085860.1 coordinate 8,841,625, forward strand.
TAGTGGCAAAGTCTGACAACCTGAGTGTAGGTTCTAAGGCCTTAGGCCTACCAGGTGTGTTGTTTATTGTGAATTAAGGAACATACTTTGGGGCAGGTGTTTACAGATCCGCGGGTGTGGTGGCAGCACACCCACCCCTGCACTTTACTGTTAACGTGAACATACTTTGGGGCAAGTATTTATCTATCTGCGGGTGATTGCGACAGCACACCCTCCCCACTGCACTCTGTGAATTGTGAGTACCTTTTTATATTTTATTACAAAGAGTGAAAATATATTTTTATAACGCAAAGAATAATAAAGATTTGAATTATTAATTGTCACCACTGTCTCTGCCTCCATTGTGCACGAACCTGTGTTTGCCTGGTAATCTATTGTGCGGGTACATTGTGTGTTGGTCCGGGGTATCTGTAACTACCCCTAATTCATTTCCTCCGGGGGCTCCACCCCCGGGGGTGGCGTAGTCGAACTACTTCCTGTAACGGTCTCGCCCACTACACATCGGAAGCAGTCGCAGTGGCAAAGGCCGCCCTCAGGCACCGGGATGTAGTAGGGAATGTCCAGCATGGCAGGAGTGGTCTTGGCATACAAGCAACAACACCCACATAGCAAAAGGCTAAGCCAAGTGAACCACGGCACATGGTGGTGGCAGAGGTGCACCGGCAGGAAGAAACAGCGAGGTGCGCCAAAGCAGTCTCCCAGGCACAGCAAGGCCACTGGATGAGGTGGGAGGGTGTTGAGAGGCGGAAAATAACATGGAGCGAGCTGTGGAGCATTGAGGCCAAGCTTAGTTTCATCATCAGGGCCACATATGATGTGCTGTCCTCTCCAACCAACTTACACCTGTGGTACAGAGAAGAACCAGAATGTCCTCTGTGTGCAGTCCCTACAAGCCTCAAGGACATACTGGTGGATTGTAAGACCAGCCTGACTCAAGGAAGGTACACCTGGCACCACAATCAGGTGCTGAAGTGTTTGGCAGACAAACTTGAGAAAAAAAGGGAAAGCACCAATGCCATGCCTCCAAATTGCCAACCAGCTGCCCCATGGAAGACGCCCTTTGTCCGGGAAGGGGAGAAAAGGGGGACCATGCCAGTTCCTCTCGAGGCGGGCCAAGTGACCATAGCCCGGGACTAGGAAATGTGGGTGGACCTCAATCTGAGGCTCCGCTTTACACCTGAAATTGCAGTAACAAACGTACACCCAGTCCTAGTCCTATGGTCCAATTCCTGCCAGCGAGTCTTCATCGCAGAATTTACTGTCCCATGGGAAGATGCGATTGGGGAGGCATATGAAAGGAAGAGGCTACGGTATGCTAACCAGAAGGGTGGGGCTGGAACGTGAAGGTGTGGCCTGTGGAGGTGGGCTGCAGAGGCTTTGTGTCCAGAAGTACCACGGGGCTTCTAAAGCAGTGGTTCCCAACCTATGGGTCGGGACCCACCTTATGGGTCGCCAAAGATCCACAGGGGGTCGCGGAGCCCTCTTGATTTTAAGGGGTTTCGTTTTAAATATATATATCCCTTGTTGAATAAAAGACAAAGCATTTAACTAATAAATGCATAGAAGCAACACATTGTAAGTGCTACATTGAACATTTATTCTATATTTGACCAAAGACGAATTGAGGAATAAAATAACTAAAATGAGTTTTCGCAGGAAACAGAGGGCATCTTGTGACTCCCTCTCGTGCGGGCGCTCGTGTGGTTGGGTCACCAAAGCTTACAATAGTAAAAACATGGGTCCCTTAAGAAAAAGGTTGGGAACCACTGTTCTAAAGGAAGTGTGGGTCAGAAGGCAGGCCCAACGGATGGCAATAAAATAACTGTCTGTAGCGGCTGAGCAGAGCAGTCACTGACTGTGGCAGGGACACACTGTGGACTGCCAGATGACCAGGTGGTGCCACCGTACAACACACCCAGGTCTGATTAGCCTGTGGTGGGCCAACCCTGGAAGAGAGTGGACCAACCCTGGGAGAGAGTGTTCAGAAATGGCTGAAACACCCAGTGATGCCAGGGACACAACTGGTGATGTGCTGCAATGGTGGTGCCACATCGTCATCAATGCCAGATCTCACTCCACTGTCACTGTGCATCCAGCGAATTCCCAGTCATATTGACGCAACTACCTCTCTTCGCCCGACAGCAAGAAGGATGTCCTGAGAGATGTCTCAGTCATCTCCTTCAGAGAACCAGGGATATAGGCCCAATTCGAAACAGGGAAGGCAGCTGTCCTTCCAGTGAGCTAACTGGACATCGAGTCATGAAGTGTGGATCGAAATGAAAAATTGCTTTATTTCCTCCCTCGGCAGTTGACTGCATTTGTGGGCGTAACGGGGATATTTGAGGTCAGCATCAGATGCTGACTTCGCTGCCTTGGTACCCAACATGCTGTGCGCCACCTCCCTCTCAACCGGAAACCTGAAAAACAAACATGGCTACTACCCAAGCTACTACCTTATCATACTCTTTATTCTGACACTTATGTATGTAGATATTGAAAATCGAATGGATAAATCAACATTGTAGTATCTAAATATGCTGTCGCTAGATCTATTTATAGCCTATTTTACGATTCCGCCGTCTGACGATCATTCACCGTTCAAATAGCATGCATAAGCTAAGCGCTAACGTGATGAACGTAACTCCCGCCATAGAATCGCCGTAACATCAAATGCGCAAGGCAGTGCACTCGTTAGTGCCGTTCGTAACGGCTGCCTCATCAGCTAACTTCACCTATCTGCTCAGTGACCTGTTTATGTAGGAGGAGAGTCATCGAGTCACTGCCTCCCGTTTTGAATTGAGCCATATACATATCCTCAAGTTATTTTTCAGTCGACTCGTTTCGACTTCTCTATGGGGTAAATACAATCACTACTGATTGCCAGATCCTAGGGCCCGGGTAGAACTCACCAAGAGCCTCCTCGCTAAAGGACGGTACCCACATCAAACTAGAGACAGTCGCCAGCCGTGCCTAGAACCCTATGTTCCCTATGTACCCTACAGTATGTCACGTAAGTGAGCACACCACTCACATGTTTTGCAGATTTGTGAGTATATCTCTTCATAGGAGAGCATTAAAGAAATTTCCTTTTGACACAATGATTGGTGACAACATATATAACCGCTTAAATTTCTTGTTCCCTCAGAAACAAATCAAAATACAGCCATTAATGTTTGAACATTGCCCACAAAAGTGAGTACACCCCAGATTAGATTCTGGTAGAGAAGGGGCCGTGTTGGGAGTGAGTTTGGGATGTTACACAAGTTCCTGGAAAGAGAGGATGCTGGCAGGTTGGCTGCACTGAGAGAGGAAGAGAATGAATATCATGTTAAATGCACACACCATATAGCAGTGGTTCTTAACCTTTTTCTCTCAGCGCACCCCCTTACCTATTCACAAGACTAGCCGCACACCCCCAACCCAACATGTATAACGTGTACAAGCACTAAAAAAGGATTTTAGTGATGTATTACAATGATTTTTGCTTGAGATATTAATGAAAACCTTAATGACTTTAAATGGGGACCAAAACATGTTTTAATTTGGTTTAGATTTGGCCTCATTATAATGTTCACTAGCAGAATTTTGGTCACGACCTCAACACAAACAACATTCTGCGCACCCCCTGTAATGTCTGGCGCACCCCCAGGGGGTGCCCGCACCCCAGGTTAGGAACCACTGCCATATAGTAAGGAGTTAGTGTGGCAGGTATTGTGGAGCTAACTACCTTGCATCAGTCAATTTAAGTCGCAAATATGTTGTTTGACGTTGTTTGAAAGCTTTCTCTGACTCTCATTCTGACTCAAAATACTAATGCTAAGGCTAATTTGGCTAAGTGTCAGGTAAGACATGTCAGATGGGGTAATCTACTACTCTATCAACTACAACTCATTTCAACCTTTATATTAAGTCACTTATCCCTATCTCTGTAATTAGGCTACAGTGGAATGCAAATAATCAAGAAAGTTTGCAAAGAAATAATCAGCAATAAACTTAAGTATTATTAAGATAGCTTATATCATTATTGCATATAGGAATGTACACAGAAGGAAAGTTCAACACTATAATATGAACAGCAGGCTTACATAGCCTAATGTAGACACAGGAGAATAAATAGCATTTTGATTAATAGAGTATTAAAGCCCCACATTGCTCGACATTTCGCTGATTGATTAAGGAGGGCCATGTGGTTGAAAACGATGCGTTTTTGAACTGTATAAGTGAAAACACGATTTATTAGGAAACTTGTTTGTGGCTGTGGTCATCACACGAATTCACTGCTACGACGGCTCGAAGTTGCCGCTGCACCTACAGAGGGGCGTGTCGCGTGTACGTTGTGAAAGACAGCTGTGACGTTACACAGAAGTGTGTGGGGATTGGTTGTTCCACCATCCTATTGCGTGACGTTGAGTGCTGAAGCAACCGTTTATCCCGCCCACACTCTCTCCCAGCTCCCCTAGACCCCTGTACAGCTTTTTGCTGTACGGGTCTGGCTCGCTAGGCTAGGTCCAACCACCAACATGTCAAGTTATTTAGGACATTACAGGCAAGGTGTGAACAAGATATTGGTCATTTTAAATATAGCTTTTTTGTTTATGTTTTCATATTTTAATATCATTAATATAATTATTATATTTATATTTAAAATCTTTATTCACTCGGCTAGCTGTTGTGTTCCATGTTGTTTGTGTAGTTTGTAGAGCCAGAAAAGAGCTTTCAAACAAGCTCTTTCTTTGTGTCTTAAATTGACTGACATAATCAAAGATGATATAGTGTCCTTCCTTTTTAATTACACATGTAAACCTGTCTTAGTCCGTTTCTCCCTTAAAGGTACACTGTGCAAGATTTTTAGTTGTTTATTTCCAGAATTCATGCTACCCATTCACTAATGTTACCTTTTTCATGAATACTTACCACCACCATCAAATTCTAACTATTCATTATGACTGGAAAAATTGAACTTTTCATACATTAAAAGGGGGATCTTCTCCATGGTCCGCCATTTTGAATTTCCGGAAATAGCCATTATTAGCTGCAAAAATGACTGTACTTGGGCCATACTAGAAAATATTAGTTTATTACTTAGTAAACATCCATGAAAAGATCAAATTTGTCAATAGACAACCCAGTTACAGTACCTTTTTTGACCATTTCCTGCACAGTGTACCTTTAAAGATGCACTGTGCAGGATGGTGACCAGAGCAGGTATTGCAACTATGCTGTTCACTGAAACTGTGCTACCTATTGCCAAATTTGATCTTTTCATGAATATCCACTACGTAATAAACAAATATTTACTAGCATGACCTACATAATACGTACAGTACGTTTTGCAGCTAAAAATATTTATTTCTGGAAATTCAAAATGGCAGACATGGAGAAGATCCCCTTTTTCATGTATGAAAAGTGTAATTTTCCCAGTAATTTCCCAGAATACTTTAAATTAAAATTAAATTATTATGATGGTGTTAAACATTTCGGGTAACATTTGTGAATGAGCAGGATAATAAACTACTAAAATATGACACAGTGCAGATTCATGCGAATGCAATTTTGGGGTATACCTTGCCACTAAAAAGACACACTAAGTTGTATTAAATTGTGTCGGTCTGGCCCCAAAGTCTCTGATTTCACGTGAAATGACCCATTTACTGGTGCATTTGGAGTGTGATGACTGTGGTGTTTAGTTGGTTATGCTGAATTTGTGATGTTTAATTGGTTATTGGTTGAGTTTGTGATCAAATATGTACTTTTTTGCAGAATTACAAGGCTACAAAGAAAAGGTGGTGGGTGATGGTGGCTCAATGTTCTATTTTTTGTGTGCCCTGGAATTCCCTTTAACCTGTCCATCATGTCTGTCTACCAAGAAAGACATTGAGGGGCAAGAAGTCTTACATGTATTATTTATATAAAATATTTTATTTAGCTTACAGACTCCACAGACAGTTCCAGGAGGCCTGATCAACGTTGCAAAGCATATTGGCAATGTAGCGTTCAACGCATGGAAGAGGATGCAGTCAGCAGTCCAGTATAGTGAGTACCATTTCATTAATGTACTAAAAGGATATCCAATTGAAAACTAGAAATGATTTATTTTTAGCCCTGTACAGAAAGCATACCGTGACTATATATGCGGTTTTATTCCCAAAATGACCACTGTGTTTCCCATTCTTGGGAATGATGAAACCAAGTTAACTTATCTGATGTGATGCTAATACAGTCTTAAAATATGGAACTCTTCATCCTTCAAGCATAACAGGCTGGTATGTTTCAACCATTGGTTTTAACCCTACACCCTCTAGTGGCTATTGTACATATTGCAGACTTTGATGAAATTGATCCCTTTCCCTTTCTCAGTTTGTCAATGGTTTCATCGTCTCAGTATATAACGTTGCCATTTTTTCTTGTCACATCAATGAAAATCTCACACAATTTAGAATTCTGACAGTACCATCTTCAATGTATGAAACTATGGTAGGCCTATTACTTCAAATCATAATAGGAAGGTGGGTCATCTCATGGATTATTTCCATGCCGGATGTTGTTATACATGACAACAATTTATGTCTTGAATTGAAATCCTAATACCACTGTTGTGAAACTCTGACTGCTTAATGTCGCCACAGTCTTGTAAACAACTGAACCTGTTTGGGAGGTTCTAATGACAAGTCAGCTGACCTTGTCATTCCTCGTTTACTATCATGGCAACATGCCTTAAGGCAGTTGCTCCTTGTAAACAACCTCACAGGTGACCTGTGTATTTTGTTTCCACAGACACCTGTCATGGACACATGCATGCACGCACACTCACACACACACGCACATGCACATATACATACACACAAGGCATGTATTGCAAATGATTTTGTTTTGTAACTATGACTTTCTGTTGTAAAACAGATCTTATATAACTAGACTTTCGATTCTATTGATTTCCCCATGTGAAAAGCTTTTAACATCTACTGAATGTGTAGAGTATTCTGTCCCTGTCATCTCAATATACTTGCTAATAATAATTGATGTGTGAATTGTTGTCCATTTATACATTTACATTGTTATCTCATCAATCTTTGCCCCCTCCAGCACCTGTGATCCTGGATCCCTGCACGTCCCACCGCGGCCTTGCCTTGTCTGGTCTACCTGACCTCATTCACACTCCTTCAAAAGACCCAGTGCCTTCCGAACAACCCCGAGAGGTTCTCCTTCTATCCCTTTGTAGTTGGCTCCCAGGGCTTAAACTCAGGCAAGCACAGCTGGGTTGCAGAGGTAGGCCATTGTCCGGAGTGGGTCTTGGGTGTGTGTATAGAGTCTGCCAAGAGAAAGGCAGAGGGCTTTGTGCTAAGCGGAGTTTGGAGTCTGTGGCACTCCAAAGGCCAGTTGAGAACCGATTGCCCAACACAGCGCTTCTTCCCCCTTAAGGTGAAAAGGTAGCTCAACTCAATCCGTGTAGAGCTAGACTGGGCCAGGGGCACATTGACACCGTCAACGAAACACACCTGTGCACTTTTTCACAACACTTCAGGGAGAAACTCTATCCCCTCTTTGGGAATGGCAGTGAGCTATCTTAAGATTGTGCCGTGTCTTTACAGCAGGGGGTAAAACTCGAATTCACCAAGGGCCAAAATCAAAATCTAGGAACAAAGGTTGGTGCGCACCTTTAAAAATGAATAAATAAACCAAGACATCTCATACTGTA
>NC_085860.1:8854320-8886820 GCF_034702125.1 Engraulis encrasicolus
ACATAATAGCAGCAGCAACATCCATAGCAATCATAATTGATACATTATGGATACTAGAACTCGTGAAGAAAATGGTCTTTGCGGGACCACATTTGACGATTTATCACAGAAATGTCAAGTTACATTTAGGACAGAAGCTTTTTGACCAAAGAAATCATGCTAGCACCTGTTACAAGATGCCACTTGTAAAATGTAACATTTTTAAACATAAATAATATTTTATAGCACAGTTGGAATCAAATATGCTGGCGTATTCAATTTTTTTTCTGTACCATTCAGTGAAGGGCTCCCCATTGTCTGGCAAAAGACCATTCAGTGTAGCACTATGGAGGAACCCCTAAAAAGTCTATGAGGAACCTCTATGCTGGCTCTTGGAAGAACACCACAGGTTCTCTTAAAGGTTCCTCAGAGAAATCAGGAACCCAAATGTTCCTTTAGGAACCTTAGGTTGCCATTGAGAAAGAACACCTTAAGGTTCTATAACGCCTCTTTTCCACTGCCGGTTTTCTGGTAGACCTACAGCTCGACACAGCGTGAGTCGGCCACCACTTTTTGCTTAACGACTGAGCTGTGTTGTGCCTGTTCGTAAAGCAAAAAGTGACGTCGAGTCGCGCTTCGTTAAGCTGTAGGCCTAGGCCTACCTGCAAACCGGCAGTGGAAAAGAGGTATAAGGTATCTTAAAGTTAAGGCTCTTCAGAGAACTTTTAGAGTTCCTCAGAGAATGTTAAGGTTCCCCCATGATCCAAGTGAATGTTGTTTGCAGAACTGTTATGTTACACAAAGACCTCTATTCTCACTGTTTTGTTTTAAATGGCTCAAAATCAACCCAGAGCCAGGCGGACCAAACAGAGCAATTCATCAAGGACGAGTTTGTGAAGCTTCACCAGTTCCTGCAAGACGAGGAGGCCATCCGATTGGCTACTCTGAAGGAGGAGGAGGAGCAGAGCAACCAGATGATGAAGAAAAAGATTGATGAAATTGAAAGCGAGATTGTGTCACTCTCTGACAAAATCAGAGCCATTGAGGAGGAAATTAGGGCTGAAGACCTTTTGTTCCTGCAGGTAAAACTATTTTCTGCCAAAGTTACTGAAATACTTAAAAATAAAATAATTAAAACAAACTGAAATGGAGCTCTTAATGGAAAATGTTATACCATGGTTGGTCTAGCTTTCATATTGTGCTCTGTCTTTTTGTGCAGAATTACAGAGCCATGGCTGAAAGGTAAGTCCCTGCTTATTATTACATTCAGTGTGATATCATTAACGCTTATGCAGACTACTACAACAAAGCTTGTGTCTTCACATCAGCCTTGCAACTTAAGTGAATAACTTGCATGTTAGATTTAATTTCTGTGAATGCTGGACACACAAACTATTAATTCAAATAGGTCAGTAAACAATGGTTTTGTGAGTTATTGCTCATTTTTCTGTCTTTTCTCCATTGTAGGCTACTTTCTGTGTTATCTGTACTGTATGTGTTAATGCCATGACCGGTGTGTATTTCTAGACTGCAGTATTCTCCAGTGGAGCCTGAACCCATTACTGGAGAGAACTTGATCCAAGTGTCAAAACACCTCAGCAATATCATGTTTGACGTGTCACAGAAGCTGCAAACCATGGTGCCATACAGTGAGTATAGGCCTACTAATCAGTTGGATTCAGGCATGAAGGCTGCAGGCCTTCTTTTGGCACAACTAATTGAATATTGTATTTCATTTATATCACGACTAAAAGAAGCTGCTACTATCATGCCTGTAAGTACTACACTGCTTTGGCCAGCGGTGTAATATTTTAGCTGCTGTCTTCTCTATGAAACTCTGAGGTAAAGAGTAAAGCCTTTGATTCTAATCATGCTTCTCTGCATTTTGGTTTACAGATCCTGTGACTCTGAACCCCAACACCGCACACGTGGACCTGGTGGTGTCCGCGGACCTGACCAGCGTGGCCTTCTGTGAAGAACGTCAGTTCCTGCCCAACAACCCCGAGCGGTTCAGCGGCTACACCAGCGTCCTGGGCGCCGAGGGCTTCACCTCCGGCACGCACTGCTGGGACGTGGAGGTGGGAGACAGCTCGGCCTGGGCCGTGGGCGTCATCACATCGTCCGTGTACAAGAAAAGGGACAGCCACAACAGGTTCGGTCTGTGGTACATAGGCTTTTTGAACGGCAAGTACGGGAAAGGCTACTCGCCAGAGATCCTCACGCTCCTCCGTGTCAGCCAGAGGATTCAGAAGATAAGGGTGCAGCTGGACTGTGACAAAGGCAAGGTGTCCTTCACCGACGCTGGACGCAACACTTGCCTGCACGTGTTCAAGCACAACTTCACCGAGACAGTCTACCCGTACTTTTACAACCACTGCAAGCTCCACGCGCTCAAGATTCTGCCTGTCAGGTCGTTTGTAACAGTTGAGCAATTCAGCAGCTAGAGGGCGCCATTTTTTTGTAAACAAAGGTGAACCTGGGAATCTGTTTACCTGTAAATGTTACATAAAACTAGACTGCCTGTGCAGTCGCCTTCGACTGCTTAAGGTATATCCCCGAAACGCAACGCTTCCAGTCCCCCATCATTCCTACCACTCCCGTCCACCATTTCGTAAACGTATATGATACATACAGACGTGACATGACGTGCATAGGCTTAAAACCAAACGACTATTGTGAAAATGAAGCAAAAAATGGGGCAAATGGTAATACTGTTTTAATGGCTCAGTGGATATACCACATTAGGTACAGTGTAATAACCAGTGTAACAATATTTAATACAATGTAATTTTTTACTTACATCATGTGTTTGTGCGTAAGTGGTATTACATGGCATTGCATATTGTTACACTGATATTACACTATATTACATGGTATTGCATACTGTTACACTCGTTATTACACTGTACCTGATATTGCATATTGTTACACTGGTATTACACTAGTATTACATGGGTTGTTACATTGGTTATTACACTGTACCTAATATGGTAGATTCACCGAAATGGTGAACCATTAAAATAAGGTGTTACCGGGCAAATCAATCCACCCAGTCAGAAGTTATGGGCCAAATGAAAATTCCGCCATTTTGAAAGTGTTGTCTTCCAAACTCGAATCAGTTCATGAACCTACCCTAGAGCATTCACACACAAAATCTGGGACAAATCCATCCACCCGGTCATTAGTTATGGGCCAAAGAATAATTCGGCCATCTTGAATTCAGCCATCTTGAAAGTGTTGACCTCCAAACTCGAATCAGTTCATGAACCTACCCTAGAGCATTCACACACCAAATCTGGGACAAATCCATCCACCCGGTCAGAAGTTATGGACCAAACAAAAATTCGGCCATCTTGAATTCAGCCATCTTGAAAGTGTTGACCTCCCAACTCGAAGCAGTTCATGAACCTACCCTAGAGCATTCACACACCAAATCTGGGACAAATCCATCCACCCGGTCAGAAGTTATGGACCAAACAAAAATTCGGCCATCTTGAATTCAGCCATCTTGAAAGTGTTGACCTCCAAACTCGAATCAGTTCATGAACCTGCCCTAGAGCATTCACCCAAAAAATCTGGGACAAATCCAAACATCCGTTCAAAAGTTATCGCGTTAACACGAAAGACCTTACGCGGCGGCGGACGCGGCGGACGCGGCGGACGCGGCGGCGGCGGACGCGGCGGCGGCGCACGCAAAACCATTACATCCCCGACGCTCCGCGTTTCGGGGATATAATAAGCACAGCTGATGTAAATGGTATATTGTCAAGTTATATGACACAATTAGCTAATAGCTGTACATATATTGTCAAGTTGAAGAAACATACTAACCATGCTAATCATCATGCTGATTCACAAGCCACTCTAAGATAATGGGACGTGTACTCTTCTTTTCTCTGTCCACCACAAACTTATTCTGTGTTCTGTGTACATTGTGAAGTGTAAGGCTGAAGTATTAGTTACGTGTCCTTATATTAATGTCTGTAAATGGTAACCTGCTTCTTTTAATGGCTGGCCTAATATTTTTTTTATAGTAATAGACAGTGTTTCATTATTTCAGCAATAAAAACTCAAATACCTCTGAACCCCTCCTTTGCATGGATAATAATAATAATAATAATAATAAACATAACAATAATAATAGATCAGTTTTATTACATAGCGTTTTTCTTGGTACTCAAAGCCGCTTAAGGTTGATGACTGATTGCATCACTGTGCATTGCATTACAGCACTGTGCATTGTTGTAAAAGTTGACTGTACTGACTATCTTTCAGTCACTAGTGTTTGGAAGTAGGGTGCACACATCCACAAGTAGTTGTCCAGGTGCCAGACAAAAGGTAGTAGGTAGTGTGATGAAGCGGTCTGCACACTGTGTATTAACTCCAAAAATACTTTATTTCATTTTAACATAATGGCAACGTTTCGATCCAACAGAGGGATCTTCCTCAGGCAATCTATCTTTGAGTCACATGCTTATCAGGGAAATTCATAGCTGAATGTGTGCAATATCATTTAATTTTCAATGTTGGCATCTTCGTTCTGCTGATGTTGGAAGTTTTACATTCTGCCATTAGGCTATACCTCCTACACTCTACAGGTATTGAGCTCAGACAACCATAATGCTTACACTGTCTATGCTTCAGTCTGTACATTGTGCTTCAGAGGACAAAAATCTGGCATATCAAGCAGTAGTGTAAACTAATGAAATGAAAAGGATTTCTTTTTCTGTTTCAAGGCAATCAAAGGTGAGTAAAGCAGTCCTGCTGGGACTCAGACCCATCCGTACTGAGATAACAAATGGATACTACACCAAAGATGCAGGCTCAATGGTATGACAGACAGAGCACATACACAACCCTAGTGATAGCCACAGCATCACATTACATGACAGTTTGTCATGTAATCTGACATGTCCGATAGTTCAGGACATGAGCTTATGAAAAACAGATGTAATGAATCACTTAAACAGGTTACTTACTTATAAGTAGGTAGTAAATAAGCACAAAAAGTTTTTTTTTGTCTTTTACATTTTTCTGAAATAAATAGCAAGCACAAAATGACATACAGTATCTATCACTAATTTTGTATTTAGTACAATCTTAACATCCAAGCCAGTGAAAAATAAACATGATTGTATTGTATATTGAAATAAGCATACAATGAGCAGAAGTTAAAAACTCAGGAGAGTACAGGATCATTTGCTTTTGAGAGTGGAGAGGGAGAGAGACAGGCCTGGTCAGTTTGCTGTTCACAGCCATCATGGTCTCTAATTCTGGCCATCTCCTCCTTACCCCTTATGACTAAAAGGAAAGTGTTGGGAAAGAAGAAATAAGTTTAACAAAGAAATGTCCTATCCCTTATGCCATTAACAGCCCTATAAATGATTATCCAATAAAGAGGTCTAAGTGTGGGGTCACAAACACCAAGCTGTTTTTTGTCAATATCAGAAATCACCTCGCAGGGTTGACTCACATGATTTTCACTCCTTTTGAGATAAAAACAAACAAAGCCGAATACAGCAGAGCAGAGCAGAGCAGAGCTAGTGTCTGCAGATTATTGACCCATCACATTCCGGCTGAGGCAGGAACTATGGCTTAGACTTAGAAGCTGTTTACAAGTAGGCGATATGGATATTTCTGAATTTGGCCTCTCTTTTACACGTAAGCAGAGTTTTAGAATGTGCATTTTAAAAACTCCGATTTTTAGAGCTATTCCATTTAAGGGGGGCTAAGGGCCTGTTTATACATAGGTATTTTGATAAATGAACATTTTTCTTCTCTACGCTTAGCAAAATATTTCCGTTCACATCAAAGGCAAATATGCATGAATATGCTGATGAGAGCCGTCATAAATATGTTAAGCCTGTGCGCGGTAAGGAGAACGCCATTCAAGGCTCCATTTATCTCTGTTTATATACAAACGCTAACCAGAGGTTTTTTTTTTTTAAATCTACAGTTTTTGAAGCTTCTTTCATGGAGGGAAAATCTCTGTTTGTTTATAAACGAAAGGCACAAACAAAGGGAAAGGTCTACGTTTAGCAAAATACCCGGGTATGTATAAACAGCCCCTAAAACACACCTGCAGCAATGGAGTTTTCATTTTTATCCACATGCTGTGTTCACACATCAACAATTTTTTTAAAAATCTGAATGCTGTTTACAGGTGGATATTTTCAAACGCATATTATTAATTTATGTATAAACACGACATTTGGATACAAATAAGAATGCCATTTTGAGAGGTGCGTTTTAGCTCCCTAAAACTACTGAGTTTTAAGAGGAGGTTTCTAAAACTGTATTTACATGCAAGCAAGAGGCCAAAACGGATGTGTTTTCAAAAATATCCATACACCTACGTGCAGGTCTCTAAATTAACACCAGCTGACCGGCTAAATGCTGTTGAAATTTCAGTTTGTCTGGTAGAAAAGGCCAACTTACTAGCCACTTTGACCCATTAGTGAGAATGTGTTTGGCTAGTTAGATTAACATCTTAGCCATTTTGCTTGGTGATGAAAAAAGTTAATTTAGAGCCCTGCCTACGTGTAAATGGCGTTTGAGAGTCATGAGTCTGAGAGTCGAGGGGGATCTGATATCGGCAAAGTGTAAACACACACAACAGACAGTAGGAAATACAAAAGTATGAGATTGTGACCACTATGCAGAATGATCAGGACCTGGTTTGGCGTGATCTTCGTAGATTATGTTGATGGCCAGAATCACTTTAAAGAGCTGTGACGATGGAATAAAAAAATAGAATTGTAAGTTAACGTGCTGCTGCGTAGTATGAATGTAGACAATGGTGACTTGTCAACAATTTCCTGTAGTCTTTCTAAATAATGGAAAGTCATTGTGCACTGTCATTAAGAATATGACCATTAATTCAGTTTGCGGGCTACAGTAGCAGCAGCAGTCAGGTGTGTGCAAATTGAATATAATATTTTTTGTTTCCCTTTTCCATATCAGGACAAAATCAGAAAAATGAGACAACAACGTTCTTACCGCAACTGTTGCTAGTTCAAGCAAAGCCCCAAGCATGAGATCCATTACTGTCCTGACCAAAGAACATATCTGGAATAGACAGTAGTGAAGACCTGTCAGAGATATTTATTCAACATATCTGAGGTAGTGTGTGTTCTTGTTTGGGTTTCAGGCAATGACTAACTATTGTAAGTATTTTAGATCATTTATTTTGTATACCTTTTGCATTACATTTAGCTGACGCTTTTATCCAAAGCGACTCACAGTTATTTGCAGGGTATTGTTTACAGTCCCTGAAGCAATGTGGGGTTAGGTGCCTTGCTCAAGTGCACTTCAGTCATGAATAGAGGTGTACGGAGGTAAGGGTGGGATTCATTCAAACCTGTAAACCTCTGATCTTAAGACCACCTCCCCTATCATTAGGGCACAACCACCCCACATATACAGTACCACCTCTGAAAGGCACTCGCACAGCCATGGCCTATAGACATAGAGCCCGTTTACATTGCCGCAATAATCAGGTTATTGGAATAAACAGGTTATTGGACTAAACTGTTTACTGCTGTTTACATGCAGTCTGTCGGTTACCTGTGTCCCACTCAGGTGTGTGACACAAAGTTGGAATTTAAGGCTTGTGATTGGCTACTTATCATTCTAGAATGTCAATAACCTGATAACAACCCAATTATGCTGAATACATGTCTTGAAAAATCAGTTCATTAGCCAAAAACCTACCTGTGCGAATCGGATTTCTCATAAACCGATAACTGCAATAAACCGATTATTATAAACAGGTTTACATGAGCACTTGAATAAACTGGTTACTCCAAAGACCTGATCATAAACGTTTTATTGATGTGCAAATAAATGGGCTCAGTGACTAGTTAATTGGAAAGTTGCAGATTCGAATCCCATCAACCGAGGCCTGAGCTGCTGACAGCTTTGGCCAGGCCAGAGACAAGGGCACCCTGCAGCTCTCTCTTGAACTGCAAAAAACAGTTCACCTACTGGTACCAATAAAGTAAACTCAACCGAACTGAACTGAATTAATCAATGTGAGTGGAACCCCATTCTGCCTCCCCTCCCTAGGCTGGGCCAACTGACCCCTTTGTTGAAATTGTATCAAACCAAGTATATTGTAACGATTTTGTATCAAACCGAGAAATCCCCAGTCATGAAACTGTAACACGATGCAAGAAGGTGGTATCGTGATACGCTTTTTCAAAGTTTTATAACCGTTCAGAGCAGAAAACAACCATAATATGTGATAGTTAGTGGTGTCAACAATGATCGATTCAGCGATCCAATCCAATGCAGGGCATGGACGATCCAGGATCGATGCGGCAAGTTCCACGATCGATGCGGCAATTTTTTAAAGTTTCAATTACTTCCGTGGATATTTTGAGAGCAAATGAATGTTAAATGAAATAAAAGTACTTCAAAGCATTGCAAGACTGATCCAGACTGATCCAGACTGATACAGAAAACAGCCAATAAATTGTTGCTCAGTATCTGACTACTTGTATTGCCTCATCATGACTGATGAAACATTTGCTTTGCTTTCAGTAGAAATGTAATGCATTGCAATGCATTGTAAAATTGAATCGGATCGGATCGAATCGCATAGAATCGAATCGAATCGGATTGCTACCTCTAGAATCGTGATCGAATCGGATCGTGAGGGCAGTGCCAATCCACACCACTAACGATAGTGCTTTCAAGTTTCAAACTCTCCTCATTAAACAGTTTTGTAATAGTTAGTACAGAGTCTTTAACCTGCTCTACCTTACAATTATCATTTATAGTTGTGGAAAAAATAGAAAGGAAAAAAAAATATCGAACCGTATAGGTCAAAGATCATGATACAAACCGAATCGTGACTTGAGTCTATAGTTACAGCTCTACCACAGACGCATCAGAATCATGCAGAAGATTTCAAAAATCAACTAAATTAGAATATAAAAAATGTAATCATTCAAAATGTGCTTGTATAATGTTTGATTATATTTACCATACCGCAATGGTTGCTTGAAAATGGCAGTTCTGTGAATGAAAAAACAAATTCAAGAATTAGATTAGTAAGATGCGGTATTGTAGACCTATTGCTCTTTGTATCATTACTGGAACTCTTACCTGAGACTTGAAAACTAAATCGACAGCCGTTGTAGTGAGGAGTACCAAGTCAAGGCATTGAAGACTGCAAAACTGCCAAAACAAAAGGAAATACTTTTAACACAGAGAGAAATGAGGATGGGAGGTGGTTTGTTTAGTTAACATGTATTTGTTTATTCATTTCACAGACCATCAATGCAGAGGTAGGCCTAATCTGTTCCCACATCTGTGCTCTGCATACATCCGGGCATTGTTGAAGAAAGATAGGGTGACATAGGCTACTGAACATGTCCTTCGCTACTAAAAAGGTGACCAAATTCCGTGACCCATTTGGCGACCCAATGGAGAAACTTTGTGAAACCCTATTGTAAAAACTCTTTTAAGACCTACTGTACAAAGCCAACATCTTCAAAGTTTTTACATGGTGAACCTCATAGAGACATAAGAACTTCACAATTTCAGCAAGAAGCTGTAGTACCTATGCAATCCCAGTTGGGGGCACTGTCGCCTTGTTTACAGAGATTTTTAAACAAAGGTTGGTGATGTACTGATTTGTACTTTATAACTGGCTTAGCTTACAATCATTCCTGTGAAAAGTTGTTTTAAATCAGCGAAGAAGTTTCACCTTATGGACTTACTGGCACACACACAGGCACACTCTCCCATATAGGCCTACGTGTGTGTGTGTGTGTGTGTGTGTGTGTGCATGTGTGTGACGCGTGCATACATGTAGGCCTAACTATTTATGTGTGTATGTATGTAAACATGCATGCATGTATGTACAGTGCACAGCAATAATGAGTACAGCCATTTTGAAAAGTAACATTATAAACCTCATTTCCAATATGAGCAATAAGTTAATAGTCCTACAATATCTACTCACTTGGTTAGTGGCTACCACCACACATGCTTGACACGAGCTAAACAAATGTATTTATCTTGGTGTCATCACACCACAGGACATGGTTCCAGTACCCCATAACCTTTGTCTGTTTGTCTCTAATGAGACCATCTTGAACAAATTTGCTTTAGATGGTGTCTAACATGTGTGGTGATAATCAAGTGAGTAATACAAAGAAAAGTGTACCATGCTTACAGTCAAGCTTGGTAGTGGGACAGACATGGTTTGGGGCTGCACAAATGTGAACATGGGAAACGGAATTTCACCAAAAGAAGCATGCATGTGAACATATACCATGACTCAGAGATGTATAGGCCTAGTAACGAAGTAAAAGTAACGAAGTACTGTACTTAAGTACTAAACTGCAGTATACTATCTGTACTTTTTTGAGTAATATTTTTTTCCTCATACTTGTACTTTTACTGCACTACATTTTTCTGATGAAATTAATACTTTTACTCCGATATATTTTTCATGTGCTGCTTTCGTTACTCGTTACTCATTTCTATGCCCGGGCGCTAGAGGTGCTCCGATTGCTCGGCAGCCGATCATGATCGGCCGATAATGGCCAAAAATAGCCTGATCGGTGATCGGAAAAACATGCCGATCAAAAAACCGATCCAGAGATATTAAATTCCTCACGCAACCATTTTGCCTTTACACCTGGCGCTGCCTGCATGTAGCCTAGGTGCTGGCTCTGCACAGCTGCTGCACCAAAATAAGGCATCTTTACTTGTCTTTAACTTTTTGGAATTCCCTCCTTCATTTTCACCATTTATAATCATATCTGCATCAACAATGATCTGATTTTCCGATCCATGCGCCTTACATGACTGTAATTTGCGAATGACGTGTCAGTCTCGCCATGTTCGCTATTTTGAGTTACAGCCTGTCAGCACGCAACAACTAAACGTTTCCAAAACAATCATCAACGGTGTTGTTTTTAAAGTTGTAGCCTAATGGACAGCCAGGTCATTAGTTTGTAGTCGCTGCAACACCAAACAGCAACAGAGGGAGAGTGGACGGTGAAACTCAATGAGTCTGTGCAGGGAATTCTACAATCTATGACAGTGTTAGGCCTACAGAGAAAGAGCTTTCCTCGCAGATACGCTGTGTTGTGCGTGTTGCCTGTTCTTTCAAGTGAAGTTTTTTTTCTTGTTTTGTGTATGTAGAATCTCAAGTGTTTCAGTCACAATGTAATTTGCGATAGACTAGCCTACTTCTCGCCAGTTAGCCATTTTACGTTAGGCCTATAACCTGTGTAGTTGCCTCGGTCAGCACGCGACAAGTTCACGTTGTCCGCACAAGCATGCCAACGTTATTGTTTTCAAAGTTGTAATTGACAGTCAGTCGATTAGTTTGATAGTCGCTGAAACGCCAAACGGCGACAGGTGAGGGGAGAGGGAGAGACTCAGAACGGTCGCGGAGCACTGCAGCTGTGGACAGTGAGTGACAGAGAAGGGAGGGGCTCTCCTCACGAGGCTGCTCATTTAAAGAGACAGGGTTTTTTATCGTATGCAGAAGACGAGAGACTGAGATCCAGGTGTCTGAGCTTCAATTCAATCTTAAATAGTTTAGTAATTATATGGAATAACTTATAAATTGATTAATACTGTAGACTTACTTGTAGGCTATATTACCAACACTAGTCTGAAAGAGCTGAAAGATAATAATAATAATAATAATAATAATAATAATAATAGCCTAATAATAATAATAATAATAATAATAATAGCCTAATAATAGGCCTTCATTGTGAAAGCGACATGTGCAAATTAAGATTGATTGGTTTATGGCCAGAAATGGTATTCAATAAGGATAATTAATAGGCTATTAAAAAAATAGGAAATAATTTCTGTGATCGGCAATGATCGGTGATCGGCAGATAAAGCTTTTTGGTGATCGGTATCGGTGATCGGGCCAAAAAATGGTGATCGGAGCACCTCTACCGAGCGCTAGATGGCTCTGTCATCACCAGATATGATAGAACGTGTTCACGGTCAGTGGGCGATGCAATGGTAGGGAAATAAAAGCAGATCACATTCTCGCGCATGTCTTTTGGCGCGGTCAGTGGCGCTCAGTTGGCATTGACACTGGCATGTTGGTGTAGTGGAGCGCTGCGGCACACGTCACCACGCCGCTCGTAGAGGCTTATGGGAAGTCTCTTCATAAATACTGCCAGTGGCTAGTATTCGGTAAGCCTGCAAAGTCCCCCTTTGCGCGTTTCATCGCCACCGGCGAATGCTGTGGTTGCTTCTCCCCTCGCCGTCGAGAGGAGTGCGGTGTCCAGTTCAGATCTAGGAGATGTGGACCATTTCTTGTCGCTGTTGTGATTCCAACTTGGCGTCTCTTACTTGGCTAGAGTGATCTCTTGCTTCTCCACTGGCAAGGACTTCGGTGGACAATACCAACGGTTACCTTGCGCTTTTCCCGTCTCCTGCACGCCGCGTGTGGTCGCTACCGGCGCCTCGGCCGTGTACCTCTGTATTGGCACTCCGACTGTGAGAATTGCGCATCGGTGCACCCTCATCTCCGGGTTGTATCCGTGTGGCCGTGGTCAGACACACCACGCGTTTAGGTGCACGAGCGGCGACTTTTAGCCCTGGTTTTGTGGTGCCTCTGGACGCCGGGAACTCGTATCTCGGCTGCTGCTCCGGCCTCGGGAAATTGGACATTTGTGTGTGTGTGTGCATTGGCGCGCTTTAGTTCAGTGTGTGTGTGTGTGTGTGTGGGGGGGGGCGCTCGGCTCGGTGTGAGTTGGTGTGTGAGCCATTCCACAGTGTGCGTGCGTGTGCGTACGTGGTGCGTGTGAGTGTGTGTGTAGGTAGCGACGAGTGAGTGGGGGGATACCTAGGGGACTGCACTGAGCTGAGCCTCTGGGGTTGGTTTACCTCATGTTTTGATTTTCGTTTTCTTTCGTTTGCTGTGCCTAATTTTCTTTTTTTCATTATTTCATTCAATTATCTAATTTCTTATTTAACTGCATGTGTTTACTGGATTTTGATTTATTTTGCATGATTTGCTGTGATTTCTTGTTGTTTCTGTTTGCCGTGAATTATCTCTGTTTGTTGTGAACTATTTCTTTACTTTTTCTTTTGTTAATCCTGAGGTGTGCCATTCGCCCTATTGTGTTAGCCGTGCCAGCCCCTAGTGGCAAAGTCTGACAACCTGAGTGTAGGTTCTAAGGCCTTAGGCCTACCAGGTGTGTTGTTTATTGTGAATTAAGGAACATACTTTGGGGCAGGTGTTTACAGATCCGCGGGTGTGGTGGCAGCACACCCACCCCTGCACTTTACTGTTAACGTGAACATACTTTGGGGCAAGTGTTTATCTATCTGCGGGTGATTGCGACAGCACACCCACCCCACTGCACTTTGTGAATTGTGAGTACCTTTTTATATTTTATTACAAAGAGTGAGAAAAATATATTTTTATAACGCAAAGAATAATAAAGATTTGAATTATTAATTGTCACCACTGTCTCTGCCTCCATTGTGCACGAACCTGTGTTTGCCTGGTAATCTATTGTGCGGGTACATTGTGTGTTGGTCCGGGGTATCTGTAACTACCCCTAATTCATTTCCTCCGGGGGCTCCACCCCCGGGGGTGGCGTAGTCGAACTACTTCCTGTAACGGTCTCGCCCACTACATTGGCAAGATGGATGAGGTAGACGAGGTATCGCCATCAACATCAACGACACCAACCACCTCACATTGCGGCGAGGAGGAGGAGGATGACGGATGCCATCCCTGGCCCTATTTAGATTCAATGTTCTCCTTTGAGGGACAAAAAGAGAATTCCTTTCATATGAAGTGTCTGCTCTGCCTGCCCAAGCCCACAGAGCTTCTGGCATTCTCCTTCGAACCTGAAACCTGAACTTTTTTTTCCCCCATTTTTTTTAATGCAGTACTTTTACTTCTACTTCTACTTTTTACTCAAGTAGCAAAACTTGCAATACTTCTACTTGCTTTACTTAAGTACAACACATTTTGAATACTTTTGTCCTTCTACTTGAGTAAGGTAAGGAAAGGTTACTTTTGACTTTTACTCAAGTCATTTGACAAGATGATACTGGTATCTACTCCACTACTTTTCTCCAGTACTTTATACATCTCTGCCATGACTACTGAGGCAGCATACTGGCATGATCCTCTGAATGGGATTTTAACATAGGGGTGTACTCACTTTTGATTTGTGATTTTGTATTAACCTTACTTGAAATATTGTTCAAAATGTTTCTTTTCAAAAGCAGTGTACTCAATGTATAAAAGTGTCTGCCAAATGCAATGTAATTATTGCTGTGCACTGTATGTATGTAGACTATATTGCCAAAAGTATTCGCTCACCCATCCAAATGATCAGAATCAGGTGTCTAAATCACTTGGCTTGGTCGATGGTGTATAAAATAAAGCACTTAGGCATGGAGACCGTATTTACAAATATTTGTAAAAGAATAGGCCACTCACAGTACTGCCCAAGCAAAAAGACAGTAACTGCATTGCTGTTTAAAATGACTAACTATAACTGTAATGCCATATATATCAAAGTCTACAGATAAATAAAATGATTGATTTGGAAAAGGGGTGGTAATATAAAGTAACAAAACTGTCACATATCAGTAATATCCCAAAACCCACTTATACTGGATTGCAGCATCCTTTTAAAGTCAACTGACTCAGTTTTGAGCTCTGCGTTGTTACTGCCTTTTTGCTTTAGTTCCAGTAAAAAAGAACTTTGAATGCTTCAGGATACCAAACATTTTTGGACAATTCCATGCTCCCAACCTTGTGGGAACAGTTTGGAGCGCACCCCTTCCTCTTCCAACATGACTGTACACCAGTGCACAAAACAAGGTCCATAAAGACATGGATGACAAGAGTCTGTTATGGCCAGTGTTGGGCAGTAATGCATTACAAAAGTCATTACCTCCGCCAAGGAGGTTATGTGCTCGCCTGAGTTTGTGTGTGTGTTGTCTGTGTTTGTTAGTTCGCTGCTATTCCACTGCCTGCCACAAGGTGCGCACGGTGAGCACTGAGCAGAGGCGTGCCTGCGCCTTTCTCAGCAAGGAACAGGGAGAGACTCTCTCCTTCGCCGCCAGCTCCAACACCAAGTGCATTTCACCTAAAAAGTTGTTCATCTGCAGGCAGCCTTCATCCGCAGGCAGTAATCAGTCCTGTCAAATGAATTACCACCGCTACCAAAAATAATACATTTGTGATGTGTGGCATAGGCTACGTTATCATTGCTGTTGCGAGAAGGACAGTGACCACCCCCGCAGACTGTTTAGGTTCACAATGCTGTCGAATTGACATTGTCAATATGGAATATGTGATCGTGTAAGTTCACAATGTTGTTGTGGAATGTGGACTGTGACTTAGGTTCATAATCCTGTCGAATTAATTAGGCTAATGAAGTAGAAGTGAATTGTTGCGAGATGGACATGCACCGCAGATCATTTTGGTTGACAATGTTGAATTAATTGGGTACCATCGCCAAAAATATGGAATTTGCGGCTGTGTAAGTTCACAATGCTGGTCAAACACCCCCTTCACGAAATTTAAAATTAAGCCCAGTTGCGAGATAGACCACAAATTCCGACAGCAATGTCCGTGGACTGATTAACAACGGTGAATAGTGATTTCCCATGAGGAATGTGGGGAAGCAAATGCCGCTTCAACCGACAGCGCCAAGACCAACCAGTGACCCATGAGAATGATGCATATAGCCTACCATCGTAGGCACCAAAAAAAAACCTAATAAAAAAGAGGCCTAAACCTCTGTAGGCCTAGTTGTTTCAGTTTTGTTGGTCAAAATCATTACATTCCCGTCACAAATTTGGCTACAGTTCTATCAGCGCGTGATCACAAGCTTTCAAAGCAGGTAGATTTTGTAAATGACTGAACTGACAAGAATGTGTCATTTTGAAAGTCTGAGACAGGAATATAGTTGTTCATATTGGCAAAGTGATTATTTTTGACCATCATCTAATTATGCCATGCCTTGGCGGAGGTATGTGCTCTCGGAGCACTTTTCTAGTTAATTACTGTAGTGCATTACTTTTTGCTGTAATGCAGTAATGTAGGGCATTACAGGGCATTACAGGGCAAANCTCTGTAATATTTACTTAGTTACAATGCTAAATAACCTAAGTTACGAATGTATTACAATGACCTGGATTTTAGTGATATTCAATGTGGTAGGTCAGAAAGAAGCTATTCCTGAACCTGGTAATTTTTAGTCTGCATGCTGCAAAAAACACCTCCTGGGTTGGAGCTGAAAAAGTCTCGACTCATGAGCTTGATTTGCACTGTAATAAATTGTCAGATCCATATTTAGGCCTACAGTTCTTTTGGCGAAAGTAACTAAAGTAATGCAAAAGTAGTGTAATGCCTAACATTTTAAATATAGCCTAGTAATATTGTAGTGTAAGGAAGTATTTTGAAATTACAGTAACATGTAATCAGTAATGCATTATAGTTTTTGAGTAACTTGCCCAACGCTGGTTATGGATGAACTTGAATGGCCTGCACAGAGTCCTAACCTGAACCTGATAAACTTTTGGGATGAATTAGAGCGTAGACTGAGAGCCAGGTGTTCTCAATCAACATCAGTGTGTGACCTCACCTTCATACAGTAGGTCAAAGAATCCTATAAACACACTCCCCAAACCTGTGAGCCGCCTTCCCAGACTAGCTGAAGCTGTAATGGCTGCAAAAGGATGACCAATATCATATTAAACCCTATGGTTTAGGAATGGGATGAACTTAAGTTGAACTTAAGCTCATACGTGAGTAAAGGCAGGTGAGCGAATACATTTGGTAATTGTGTGTGTGTGTGTGTGTGTGCGCGCGCGCGTGCGTGTGTGCGTGTGTGTGTGTGTGTGATAACCATGTCACATTGTGTTATACACTGCATTATGCTTACCAAGATTAGAGCCCACTTCGTAACTATGAATGCACCACAGATTCCAATGATGGAGCCCGCTATGCGAAATAGTTGGGCCAGATGGTTCAAAATAGGTAGTTCTTCTAGCATGTGGGTCATCTGGAATCAGGTGAGAATAATTAGACCAGTGTGTAACGGTGCACTGTCACAAGTCCTTGTTCAAACATTATTGTGTTAATCTTGCTCACTGAGTTAGGGGGGATTGTGTGGACAGTCAATGGCCCCTCACACCTCATCTACTGAAGCACACAATAACAAATGACTAATCAGGAAACTAACAGAATAAAACAAACATGCACACTAACAATACCATGCAAATCTTGAGAGGAGTCATGAAATCGAAATGAAAAGAATAACATGATGTGTAAGATTGTGACCGCTTTTCAGATTCCTTCACCAGACACAGACACACTGCAACCTACACGCACAGTAGGCCTATACTGCATGTCTATGATCCTTACCTTAGCAGATGGTTTTTGACTGCCAACAAAAACAACCATCACCTGAAAAATAAAACAAATTAGTCAATGCCAAATACATACGTAGGCTAGCTCAACATGCTTCTTTATGTATAGAAGTTGGATTCATATGTGATGAATGGCATGGCTGATGCTAATTTGCCTTCTTGTGCACAATATTTTGAAAGTAGCTATTCACTAGTATAAAATATATAGATCACTTACCACAAAACCAATGTTCACCAAAATGAAGATAATTTTACGAGTATCCATTTGTGGAAAAGCCATTTCTGTATCGAAATATACAGGGAGAAAGAACAAGCTCACCCAACTACCTTGAATGCATAACTGTCAACCAATGTAGTCTGCTAGTGGAGAAAGAGGTTTTACAGGCATAGCCGGTTCTACACGTGTCCGTATGCCGTCTATGGCATAATTACAGAAATATGTTCCAACCTTTTTCTTCAGGGACCCATATTTGTACTATTGTAAGCTTTGGTGACCCACCCTCATAAGCGCCCGCACGAGAGAGAGTCAGAAGATGGCCTGTTTCTTGCGAAAACTCATTATAGTTATTTTATTCCTCAATTCTTCTTTGGTAGAATACAGAATACATGTTTAATGGAGCACTAACATTGTGTTGCTTCTATGCATATAGCATTAGTTAAATGCTTTATCATTTATTCAACATGGGCAATATATATTTAAAATTAAACCCCTTAAAATCAAGAGGGCTCCGCGACCCCCTTTGGATCTTTGGCGACCCATAAGTTGGGTCCCGACCCATAGGTTGGGAACCACTGAGTTAGGCCACCTTTGAAGCACAATAATATCATGGCATTGCATCTTCGAAGTGCCTGTAGCCTGCTTTGTCCTCTCCAGCTTTAAATGCCCTTTGGTGTAGAGCATCATCTAGAGGGGACTGTATAAATGAATTTTAAAAATCCACTTTTGACCAAACTGTGTTCTCAGTAAAAGGACTATAGAATAGCTTTCCTGTAAATATTAGGCAAAGCAACCCGGTAGTTTTAAAGGTCTTAAGAAATGGCTAATAGCAGGGCTGCACTGTGGACAGTGTCTTTGTGTTTACTTCATCATATATCATGCTTTGTGTTAATCTTTTTAATTATGTCTGCCTACTTGTCCATGCAATACTGTGTGGGCCTATATCGGCACATACAAGGTAATATCACCCATTTCGTGTTTTGTTGTTAGACTATATATTTTTGCATTATCATTCATTCTAATCCTCTTTCAATTTAACATCAGTTCCTGTCCAGGGACTACAGATGAAAATTAGCCTTGTGGCTATCAATTGAATGTTGGGCTCTCCCTTATGAAAATCGACCATGGGTTTACTGCAGTATGGCATGGTTACTCTAGGTACTCTGAACCAACCAACCAGAGTAGCCTATTACCATGGCTTATCCGTGGTTTTTTTTGTTTTGTTTAGTTTTGTTTTTTGTTTTTTTTTTGTTGGGGGGGGGGGGGGTAACCATGAAAACAGTGGTTCCTGACTAACCATGGATCATGGTTTTCATGGTTCTCTTTCTGTCGATTTTCGTTCGACATCTCTCTATATGGGTTGCTCTCATCGTGTGATAATCACAGCCAAAGGCGAAACAGCTGTGAGGAAACCGTTGCCACCGTATTTCTGGGGGGTATGAAAGCGAGGACGTGCATGCGTCAGGTCATCATTATCCTCTTCGCTTTCGTGAGCGCACCGGACTTTCTTATTGGATTAACTGTCCACCCTAAAACGTGCCTGGCTCATTTTCAGGCGCCGAATTAAGAAATATTACACCTTTATCATCTTCCCCAACTGTCGCTGTGTCAGCGGATAAGGTAAGCTTGGGTATCAAGCCACTCTCGGTTTTGTCATACCTATCTGCCTTGTGGTGATTGGGATCTTTGTCAAGGTTGGCACCTTGTGCGACTGAATTAAGCTTAGTCACTTCGACACCTAGTCTTCGTTTGCGGCCTTTTCGTGGAAGCAAAGGTTTTGTCACTTGGTCTGAGTTATTTTGCTTTGGCAAATTTGTTAATAGTTTTCCCCACGCCGGCTTTCCCGCCGTTAGCGTGACTATTAGCTATCCTTGAGAGCTAAGCAGCTTGGCACTATACCCAGTGTTCCGACTAGCTCTGACAACTATTACCCCCCTTGCATTTACTCATTGTAACCGGTTACCTATGGTCCCCTTGACTTTACGCTAAAATTGTCGCCTCATCAGAGTCACTTGTGGACTTCCAGAGGTAATTTGTCGAGTGCATACCCTGAAGGTCACGCTAGCTAGTCAGCTAAGCCGCTAACCTTCCCTGAGGTACTTAGCTAAGCTGCTGCTAACTTCTCGGTATAGCCTTAAAGTTGTCAAGACTACACTCGGCTCTGATAACCGTCGACTTCACTGGTCCAGGGTTCTCATTACGGACCCAATCTGTGTCCATAATGAGTGGCCAGAAGGCTACCCATAAGCGGCCTCCGATGGAAGCTCGTCCCTGTCCAGGAGACTGTGGTTTTGAGATACCGACAACAGACACTGACGATGCATGCTCTGTATATCTCGGCATAGCTCACACCCAAGAGACGTTGAAAGGTGGCTCTTGTGAACCGTGCCGTATTCTGCCAGCGAAATTTCGTAAGCAGAGACTTACGTTTCTTGAAGAGATGGTCGCTAGCATCGACCCTGAGGCAGAGTCAGATTCTTGGTTCTGAACAGGGCCGCAGCTGGGCTGCTAAGTCCCAAATGCCCACGTAATCCAGCCTACAACATACTGCCCTCACTGATCCTACTGATGCCCTACTCAACACCATTTCAGTGGTGGTTTGGGATTCACGGGATGAAAGGGAAGAACCTGACGACCCGTTCGATACAGGCTTCCCTCCTCCGTCTCAGGCGCACTCCGACGTGGATAATAATCTCTAATGGAGACGGCACCTCAGCTCTTAGGAGCACACTTCACGCTGTTTGCTGTAAAGCGCAGACAAGCTGGGTGTACAATGGCTCTAGACTCCTCCTTAAAAGAAGCGCTCGTTCTTGGATGGGTTCTACCTCCCCCATGCAACGACCCCTGTCCAGGAGGTGCTCCTTCCTTTCTCGGACATTATTGTGGAATTACAAAAGTCTGGCAACGCCGACTTTCTACCGGATACCCCATTGGCGGCTTATATATGCTGGTTATGGAGGGTATGAATGGTGTATGGGACCGCCCTCCCAAAGTGGAGCGCTCCCTAGCTAACCACCTCGTCCCCTCTATAGGGGCTACTTCCTTGGCGGCTACTGCCCCTAGGCTGCTGCACAAGTCGGACCGCTTCTCTGCCGGCCTCTGGGAGAGGTCCTACAGATCCTCTGCCCAAGCCGCACAAGCCTTGAGCGCATCTACCCTCCTAACAGCCTATTTGGCTTAGTTGGAAACCGAGATGGACTCTGCCCTGTCGGATGGCAGACCCATTGATGGCTTATGGCCTGACATGGTTCCACCGCATTAGAGGCTATCCAACAACAATTTGAAGCGCTTAAAATGCTGCAACAAGCTTTCAAGGCTATGGTCCCTTCTCGTCATATGCCCGAACAGTCTCAACTTACCAACACAGAGCCTCTTACCTGGCTCCGGCAACTCCAGAATGGTCTAGGCCCTCCACGAGTGCAGACCACAACAAATCCCCCTGGGAACCCCAAGCCGATAGCCTGGTGGTGGAAAGACGCACCAAAGCATGGTTTAAGAAGCCTCCTCCCCGCAGTAGGCAGAGAGACCGGCAGAGGTCCCCTGACCATGGGGACTGGGAACAGGTAGCCTACCATGATTAGGCACACCTCGTGGGGTTGGCAGTCTCTCATTTAGCGAGCTCCATAACCCCCATACATTTGACGCAATGCGCCAAGACCCCTTGACGTCTGTTCCATGCTTACGACCAGAGGCCTTCTGTTTGTAGCCCTCCATGTGAACCAAGATTACACCCTAATGTTAGGGCGGCCACTGACCCCCCATGAGGAACTGTCCCAGCTGCGCCCGCGCGGACATGCCGAGATGACCTGGGGTCTCAAAAGCCCCATTCACAGGATATACAATTAGCCCGTTGCCTAGACGCCTAGGCTAGTTGTTCGGACTCCCCCTGGTTTTTGAATACAGTGGCGAGAGGTTAAGGATTGCAGTTTAAACAATGTCCACCTGCTTTTCACTCAGTGGTCCCCTCCGTGGCCCTGGGGGAACAAGCCAACACGCTGAGGGAAGAAATTACGACATTACTTGCTAAGAAGGCAGCACGTATCGCTGCCCCCTCGGAGGCCAAGGATGGTTTCTATAGCAGATACTTCCTGGTGCCTGAAAAGACGGTGGCCTGCGGTCACCGAAGACGTCTGAAATCGTTCTTCAGAGTCTTACAGTTCAAGATGATGACTCCGGCGATTGTTATGCGCTCGTTGCATCGTAATGATTGGTTCACCTCAGTTGACCTTAAGGATGCCTATTTCCAAAATCACATCTATCCTCCCCCATAGTCTACTTACATTTTGCCTTTGAAGGAGTGTCTTGCGAGTTCATGGTGCTCCCCTTTGGGCTAGCCCAGATGTCCTCACGTGTTCACACTCTGTCTATTTGCCTGCCTCCCCGGGAGGAAGGCGTTAGAGTCCTGACCTACCTGGATGACCTCTTGACCTGTGATGGACAACACGGCAGTGGTAGCCTAAATCAATAACCAAGGTGGCTTACGCTCCAGGCAGCTATACTCCCTGAGGAGGCAGTTACTGCTCTGGTCAGACCGGCGTCTCTTCTCACTGAGGGCATTGCATGTGCTGGTCATACTCAACGTAGGGGTAGATACTATACACTCAAGAGATGGCCCCCGTTCGGCAGAATGTAGACTCCATCCCGAGACGGTGGGTATGATATGGGACCGTTTCGGCAAGGCTGAAATGGATCTGTTTGCCTCGGAGGAAAACACCCACTGCCAGCTGTTCTTCTCTCAGGATCCTTGTGACTCAGCCATGGGCACAGACGCATTGGTTCATCCCTGGCCAAGCGGGAAGCTCTATGCTTTTCCCCCGGGGGGCCCTTTTGATGGCGGTTCTGCACTGAATACGTTCAGAACGCATCCTTGCTCTTGGTGGACCATCTTTGGCGCGTCCGACCATGGTTGGCAGAAATCACTAGCCTGCTTTTGGGTGAGCCCTGAGAGTTACCCATCAGAAGGAACCTCCTCTCCCAGTCTCGTGGTGAACTCTTCCACCCACACCCAGGGCTGTGAGCGTTATGGGTTTGGCCCATTAATAGCTGAATGATAGATGTGGAGCCCGTATACGAGGAAAGACCACACTTGCCCTGGTGCTCCCGTTAAGTTTGAAGGCCACCAGCTGTATCCTTTCAGGTCCAACACTTCCTTACACTGGCAGACCTGGCGGAGGACTACCTCTAGCAGGCGGGTGCTACGATCGGGAGTGATTATATCCCCCTGTAGCAGCCAATTTGCTACAGCCAAGGTGTAATGTCTGCATTTGTACACTGGGTGTCACTGTGGAGATTCAGGTATATAGGTAGGAACTAAACTGTTGATGCTAGGTGTTGACCCGGAATGGGCAAATGGCTTTGACCGTTTCCTGTCTGTGGTGTAGCGGCCTGATGCTAATGGCTCACGTTTTTTATGGAATAAACAAACTACTCTGCATAGAAGATGCCTTTGTGGACTTCGTTTCTAAACGCGTCAGCCAGGTCATTCCTGGGTCACACAATAGCTCTAGGTGAGCTCCTATAACACCCCCATAGAGAGAGATGTCGAATTAAAATAGACTGAAAGAAAACATTAGGACAGCTAAGTGTATAATGATAAACCGTGGTTAAATCATGGTTATTTGTATAGTTAAACCATAGTCAAACCATGATTGAACCATAGTTTAAAAAAAAGTTCCAAACCATGCTAAAAAACATGATTTACCATGGTCGATTTTCGTAAGGGCTGTCCCTGTAAAATAAAAACTAAACTGAACTGTATGTTGTTGGTTGAAGCTACAATGGATCCAAGTCCCTCCATAACTTCACTCATCTGCTAACTGAACTAGTGCATCATTGATGGTGCATCAACCCATTACAAATGATTGGTTCCAATGTTTAGTTGACAGAATTTGAAATGTTCTAAAAAGTGTGAGTCACCAGATAAAATGAGAGAGAAAACTTTATGCAGCACCACAGCTAGTATGGTCGGGCCCAAGCTACCCTTGGGATGCCTGCTGGACTGCCCTTTTGCCTATGTGAGGCACACATGCAATTTCCTGGTAACTTTCCCAGTTACACTTTTACTTCTCAGCTGTCGTTCAGACATTGCATTGATGCTGTGGGGCCTCAAAAACCATAAGCCAGCGTTTTTGAAGCACCACATTGACAGTATTGGATGAAAGAAGAACAGATGCACACAGTTTAGTAGTTTTAAGAAGTGAATACACTGATACAATAATCTTTCTCAGTGTGTGCAATCAGTTTCATGTCCTCCTGGTTCCCACATTAAGAAATTTCTTTTAGGCCTACATGACGATGTATTCTGTAGGCCTACTTTATGGTGTATGAACATTTGATAATACAAATGTGACTGATTACTTTGCTCTTGCTTTTTACTTTGTGCTTGTGAATGTCATACTACTGGTAGGGTCGCCTTTTAAAACACATCGGTTTCTTTGGTCTTTTGAGCGATCTGATCATGATCAGTTCGGTGACTGTTGACCTGTGTTTATAATGTTTACAATAAGCCATTATTATTTAACATGTTTTCAAAATACATCAATGAAATTATCGTTACTAAATTCAATAAACACAATAGAAAAATAATTTCAAAGTGATCATTCAGCTATTCTGGGAGGCAGGTTCTAAAATCTGCCTGAATTCAACAGGTAGGATTAGCCAGAACTCCTTCTTCTTTGCAACATACTTGCAACATGCAACATTTAGTAATTATTTTCAGGCTTCATAGTAATACCTTAGGCTATGTGGTACTGTCAGGTGTTAATTAGAAGAAATTGAGACATGATGATTGTTGTGTGCTCTTTTGTCTCTTGGGGCACACACACACACACACACACACACCATACAGTGTGGGCTATATTATGTCTCATCATTTGTTATTATTAAGGTTAGAATAGGGTGTGCTATCCACAATAAAGCTTGAACTTGATTTTACGCACTGCACATCAGCCTGCCTGCAGAGTGGTAATCATCTTTTCGGTGACTTCAAGAGCAAACAGTTCATCTATAACCAAAACAAAAGTCTGTCTCTCTCAGGCAGTGTAGCGGCTATTCACTATGGAAGCTGTCATGAGAGCAAATTCCCCTCTAACCGGCATAAACCGGATACAGGCACGAAGCGCAAGATCAGGGAACACTGGTGACCTAAGGCGCTTTTTGAAGGATATTTTCAACTTCTCTGTCAACATCAAGGCACGTGCGGTTATTCCTTCAATATCGGAAATAGTCACAATTCCTAATTTTGGTTATAATTTGGGAACCCGAAAGCCAGGACTCGGGAACACCTTGTAAAAACTGAGACTAAACCGCACGCACCAAAATAATGTATTTTCGAAATCACTTCCATTTAGGAAAAACAGACGCGCAAAAACCCTGGATAGAGGTGATGTCATCGCCAAATTGAGCATGTGATGAAAGCAATACTCCTTGAAGACGGTCTGGCTGGGGTGAGGGAAGACTATTGAAGTGGAGGGAGGAGGGGATGATGCTTGTGAGAGTATAGGGAGATCAAGGCGGTGGGGGGGTTGGTAAAGGCGGAACAAACCGGTGTGTGCCCGGATACACGCTGTAACGGCTCGCCCGCACTGCAGCTTAACTCTTCCCGCCCCGGGGATGCTCAAGGCTGGGGAGTGTAGACTAAAAGATTTATTTATTTATTTATTTTTACCGCGCAGACTATAGAGTGCCATCGCCAAACAGCGATCCGCCACTGGTGACAAACAAATTCTCCGCGCCTGTGATCTCCAGCATCAGGTAGAGAGGGGCTTATTCAGGTACGTGAGACATCAGCGTGGTGACAATGTGGCAATCAAATGCCCCCTCCTACTTCTATCAGGAACTGAAAATCTATCTGTCTGCCGTCTTTTTATTGGAACTGCACGCAGGCTGATTGCATTCAAATGCGTGTTCTGCCAAGCATCTGCCCAGCTGCCGTTTGCTTTCATGTCTTGCATGTCCGCTTGTGGAGTGCTCCAGGCACGCCGGTCCACTTCAGCACTACGTTGTTGGATAGTTCCCTCACACGCTGTGCTACACTCGCCGTCAGCGTTGGTGGCATTTTTGTGAAGCGTGTTGTTGTTGTACCTTCGTTCAGCTGTAGTTTGTCGCTACCTACAGTTGATGTTCTCTTTATTTTCGACAGCTTTGTAGTAGCAAATCGGAAAGCCGGATATTCAGGTGAATCACATAGCTATCGAACCGCGGCGGCAATGTTTTTGTCCAAACCTCGTCCTACTAGTTTGTTCGCTTAGTGCTAGTCAGCTGAATTTAACTTGGACTTTCTTCTGGGTTGCCAGTGAAAATGGGCAGGCTATTATAATTCGTTTTTAGTCCATACAGAATGTTTTCGTTGAAAATGATGACACTGAACAGAGGAGAGTAGCCTAACGCTCCGAAAAGAGCGAACAGGCTTTTATCGCTTTGAAGGAGCCGAAACGCACTCTATCTCAAACTGTCCTAAACCACACACACACACACACACACACACACACACACACACACACACACACACACACACACACACACACACACACACACACACACACACACACACACACACACACACACACACACACACACACACACACACACGTAGGCCTGTCCATCTTCTTCCCCCCTGCTGAATAAGTGTTGGTCTAAAAAACACATAGGCCTACCAGTGTTTCCAGATCAACAGACGTACCTTGTAGAGCTACGACTTGGATCTACTATCTAATTGCACAATAAGCTCATTTGTAAAGCAGTCAAGCCTGCTCAATGAGTGGTTCCATAGAGGTTTACAGAGGCCCTCGGGTGAGCTTTTGGGCGGGGGGCCCAACACTATTTTATTCCAAGGGTCCTCCGGGGGAACTCATGCATGAAAAGATGAAAAGATCACCTGAAAAAGCTGCAGCATTTGTCAAGCTGCAGGTCTGATGGGGACAAATGCATTTTTGGTTAATTTTTCAAACCATGCATCCTACTACCACAACCACCATGGCCTACTGCTCACATACTGAATATTAGCTGGTAGAGAAGCCTGTTTCTTTGGACTTTGTGACTCTTAACCATTGTCAAGTAGGCTACACAGCTGTGATTTGACAGTCTACCGGTATGCACATGTGTTTGCTATTGAAGGCTACATGATGCAAGACTTCTTATTGTAAGCATTGGCATAATGCTTCAATAAATGTCACAATGATGAAAGTTAAGAAGCAGTTGAAAGTGGGATTTCAGTTAGTGGAACAAGCCTCTACATCACTGAGTCAGTCGCCACCAGCATGGAGCACGGTGAGCGCTCTCCCAGCACAGGTCACTGGGAGTCTGGCGATCGCAAGCAGCGTTGCGTAATGACTGACTGAGTGAGCAAGCAGGCGTGAGAAGAGCGTGTCTGATTAATTATTTAAAACTCAGAGGACAGCCTCCGGCTGTGTGGGTTGAGTGCTCGCCTCGCCGGACGACGTCTTTCCCAACTGTTCTTCAAGTCTGTTGCAGCAGGCCCAGGCACATGGAGGGAAAGGGCCCTGTTATCTTTCTTTCTTTCTGTCTCTCTCTCTGTCTCTGTCTCTGTCTCTGTCTCTCTCTCTCTCTCTCTCTCTCTCTCTCTCTCTCTCTCTCAGATTGACAGAGCAAGAGCCATTTTTGGGAAGTTCAAAAGGCAGTCAGCCCGGCCTGAGGTAACCGAGTCATGTCCCAAAACACAGTTCAGAGTTCTGGGGGGTGGCTATGAGGAAGGCAGCAGGGTCTAAAAAGAGAGAAAGAGAGAGAAGGCGTGAGGGAGAGGAGTACAGGAGGGGGTCAGACCGAGAGAGAGAGAGAGAGAGAGAGAGAGAGAGAGAGAGAGAGAGATGCAGTAGTGATGTGGATGGAGAGGTGCAAGTAGAGATGAAGAGATGGGGATTTGTATGGCGGGGAGGGGGAGAGATGAAGGGATAGTGTGGAGAGCTGGGGGGGGGGTCTGAGCGAGCAGCCTGTGATGTTTTGGAGCACAGTGTAGTTTAGCTGTGTAAAGGACGCTGGGATAACCTTCCTCTGGAGCGCATGCAGAAGACCCCTCCCACACACACACACACACCCCTCTGCAGCAATGCCGCCACCCCTCCCCACACACACACACACTCACACACACCTAGCCACACTATGTGTGAGGGCCCAGACACACACACATCGGCACACAAAGGGGCCATGTGACACACTCATTTCTGTAATGTAAACACCTTTTTAGTCTCTGACATGAACACCTGGGGAAGAGCAAATGCTGTGTGTCTATGTCACAGGCTAAACAACCAAACACAACACTGCAACATAAACAAGGAACATGCACCCCAATCACACGCACACACACACAGATGGATAAACACACACACACACACACACACACACACACACACACACACACACACACACACACACACACACGCCCATCCCCTGTTCCCCGGCATACTGTAGCTATTGCTGCCCAACATTTGAATACAATGTACTGCCTGACTCTTCAAGGTCTTTCATGGCACATACAGTATGAACTTGGACTAACACTTTGTTAACTCTAGGGAATGGTGTAAACTCTCATTGACTCAATGGTACATCATCTCATTGCGGGGTCCAAAATGCATTCTCCAGAGAGTAAGAAAGTAGAATAAAGAGGTTTCATTGCTCTCTTTAGTGTGCAGTTATCCTGACATTTTCCCATTACACATGAAAGGTGTGTACACGCTCCCAAACATCTCTAGTCTCTTCAGGCTGTGATTTTTTTTTACGTATATCAGAACATTTCTTCAGTGGTGCTGCGTTATATTGATTGTTTGAGCTCTCAGGCGGGAAACATTGATCTTTTTGAAACAAGACTGCTGTTTTCTAGCCATGAATTCTGTCAAGGTCACTAGGAGGATAAAGTTGTTGAGTAAGCTACAGTATGTATGTGTGTGTACGCATGTGTGTGTGTGTGTGTGTGTGTGTGTGTGTGTGTGTGTGTGTGTGTGTGTGTGTGTGTGTGTGTGTGTATTCATGTATCTGGTTTTGTACTGCAGTTTGTACAAGCCGGGCCAGTGCAGTGTAATGACTACAGATGTCTTCGCATTTGTGTTGCAGGAGCCTACAAATGTCAGTTTAGTTAAAGACTGGCCCCCTGTGCTTATCTGTGTCAGTGTGTCTCTTGTAAGTGGTAACACTCGGCCTCATGTCTCCCTGCAGGGTGCAACAGCTGGCTGGAAGCGTCCCGCTGGAAAAATACCACCAATCATCCGTCTGCTACCTCTGTGTAGACAAGCAGATGTTGCTACCAACCATGTCTCTGCCTTGACAGAAGAGACCCACCTCCACCTCCCAATACCTGCCTTCAAAACACCTTAAGATCCCATCTGATCTCCGGGATAAAGGGATTTCAAACATACAGATAGACACATCCAGCCACAATTTCCACAACCACAGCCTCCGTGGTGGAGGGCCAAGGGCCAGGGGCGCTCAGGCCGGCTGACAGGAGGAGCGCTGCGGCCAGGTTGAGCAGGCGGGTGGTGGGCAGCTGCAGGTGCAGCGGTGCTGGTGGTGGTGGTGTTATAGCTGGGCACTTCCTCCCGGATGCAGAACCTCCTCGACCAGAACCTCGACATGGCGACGGCGCTGCTGGCCGGGGAGAAGCTGAAGGTGATACCAGTGATGCTGAACAGGCCATACAATACCAAATAGGGCAGGGATGTCAAACTCAGGCCCTGGGGCCAAATCTGACCCACAGAGATATTTTATTTGGTCCACGAGATAATTTCAAATGTGTATTACAGTTGGCCCACATACACCATTAAATGGGTATGCCACTATTTTGGGGCTTAATACAGTTAAAATCATTGGCCAGGGTTTATATAGGTGGTAAAGTGTCTTATTTGTCATAAAACAAGCCGTTGTCTTGTTTTAAGACAAGTTAAAAGAGGGAGCATGACGCTAAGCTAGTGAAAGTCAATGGATCCGTGTAGCATTTTGAAGGTATAGCATAACAAGACCTGAACATGAATTGTGGTGTGTCAAAGGATGTGCAGACACATTTGAACTACCATATATGATGGGAGTGATGTGTGTGAAATTTAACTACAGTATGAGTGTGAAGTGCATGTACGCACGATTTTAGTCCATTTTAAAAATAAATGTTGAGTTCGGCCCATGACTTTTGATTTTGGCCCTCAGTCAAATTGAGTTTGCCACCCCTGAAATAAAGCAAGCACACAAAAATAGCAGTACACAGTAAAACATTGCAGCCAGTTAAACGTAAAAGCAGGACAACTTATCTTTTTTACTGGCTTGCAATATTTTACAGTGTAGATCTGGTCAGTAGTAGGGAACAGTAGTAGGTCAGTAGGCCCCTCATATCGTGAAGTGAAGTAGTCATTAGCTGCCATGCTGCTAATCTTCCAGATGCTATTAAAAATGATCCGGCTGTTGTTTTAAATCTAGACTTATTGTAATTCACTCAACTTTTATCTTTACCTTTTTTATTTTTACCTTTTCTTAAAATTAGTTATCATCTCATTTGTTATCTCATCTGTGCTTTTATCATTTATTAGGAAGCACATTGAAATTCCTATGTTTATGATGTGCTACACAAGTAAACGTGCCTTATACCTTGAAGGAGCTGATCATGCCAGGCTCGTCGCAGGACGAGAAGGGCGGTGCGCTGGCGGGGCTCATGGTGCAGCTCAAGCTGGAGCTGCCCTTCGACCGCGTGGTCACCATCGGC
Organism: Engraulis encrasicolus; assembly: GCF_034702125.1. Lineage (NCBI taxonomy): Eukaryota > Metazoa > Chordata > Actinopteri > Clupeiformes > Engraulidae > Engraulis > Engraulis encrasicolus. Next base: position 8,884,617 of record NC_085860.1, read on the forward strand.
ACCGTCATCATCCCCATCCTGCTCGTCACGCTCGTCTTCACACGCAACTTCGCAGGTGAGGCTTTTTACCTTGTAGTTCAGGTGTAGCCTCTTAGTGCAGATGGGGCCGCCAGTGCGTCCGTTCACTCTTTTCTGGAAAGACTGAGCTACATCGTAACAACATTGCTATGGCATAAACAAGACCCTTAACCCCTTAGCGCAGAGCCTATGTTATAACCTTACACTTTCAAAGAGGAAGATACCGTACACTCTTGTCCATCGTGCTGAATTTTATTTACAGAAACAACGTTTCGGCAAGTGTGGCCTTTCTCACCTTACGCTCACCAAAATTGTAATGGCTATGTCTTAATCTGCTACTTAAGGCTCTCAGTAATGTCATAACAATGTTGTTATGATGTAGTTGAATATTTTCAGCAAATAGTGAATAGGCCCGCCAGCGGCCCCATCTGCAGTAAGAGGCTACGTAACAGATTGAAACTTAGTCATTACAATTTTGGTGACGGGAAGGTGATCGCATAGGCTCTGCAAAAATGGCCGAAGGTTAAATGTTAAAGGTTAAATGTTATCTTGTGCATTATGTTAGATGGTCACCATCAGTCAGCACTGTCATTATATACATGCCCTGCATGTCACCTCTGCCTACTCTCCTTCATACGTAACTTCTCAGGTCAGAAGGTTAGAGCCTGAAACTGCTGAGATGAGGGCATAGGTCAGGTCAGGGTCAAGGTCAAAGTTGAAATGTCATGATGGATGCATGTTAGATGGTCTCCATCAGCATCGTCATGTGTCATCCACACTCCACACTACTCGCCAGTGCTCTCTGGTCATGTTCATGTGCAATGTCACAGGTGGGGGTTATTAATAACAACATTATATGCAGTTCCGTATGTAGATAGTCACCACACCTTTAGCACCGTCATCATCGCCGTCCCTATCTGGCTCACCGGTGCCCGCTGCTCGTTTTCATGTGCAACTTGGCAGGTGAGGGATTTTTAACTCATTACAGCCTGGAACTGCTTAGATGAGGTCATTGGTCAGGGTCGAGGTCAAAGGTCAAACTTAATGAAGTGCAGCACCGGCACATACGTGCACACACACACACACACACTCACACTCACACTCACACACACACACACACACACACACACACACACACACACACACACACACACATACACACACACACACACAAACATTCTTTTAAATACTGGATACAGCGTATATCTGTGTCTTTCTCAATGGGGGCTTTACGGTTCCCCAGGGGGCGTTAGGGAGCCCTGCGGGGGCATTGATAAGGATACAGCTGCGAGGGAGGCGGTGCTTAGTTGCCATTGGGGTCATTTTATTTTTTAATACTAAGGGAGGCATTGATGTCAATGGGGGCATTGGGAGGCTTATGGTGAGGTCCAGGGGGCATTTATTAAAAAAAATGGGTGAGAACCACTGGAATACACAATGTCTGAACATGCATGCAAGCACAAACTAAAGCCACTACAGTGTCACTTATTACCTAGTCTCCTGAGACAGTGCTGCTCATAGTCAAATTGCCACTGACATTATAGGTTGGGCATGGGGCGGTGGTGGATCAGGTGGTAGAGGAGCCGTTCAACAACCCGAAGGTTGCAGGTTCAAGCCCCGCTCTGCTTGACCCCATCGATATGTCCTTGAGCGAGAAACTTAACCCCAAGTTGCTTCTGATGGCAGGGTGGTGGTACCTTGTGTCGCAGCCACTGCCACCAGTGTGTGAATGTGAGTGTGAATGGGTGAATGTGAGGCATACAATATAAAGCGCTTTGAGTGCTTGAAGGAGTGGAAAGGTGCTATATAAATGCAGTCCATTTACTGGGAAATTTGATGAAGCTCAGAAATAACAGATTGCTGGGGAGTTGTACCTTCCATAACACAGCTCCTGTACTCGTATTGTCCCCTCCCTCTTCACAACTCTGTGTTTTGCTTAGTAAGCACAAGGGGTTAAGTACGCAGTGCTGAGTTCTCATGGTGATCATTGCAGAGATTGAGCAGGGAGGGGGACGTGAGCATTGATGTGTGTGTGTGTGTGTGTGTGTGTGTGTGTGTGTGTGTGTGTGTGTGTGTGTGTGTGTGTGTGTGTGTGTGTGTGTGTGTGTGTGTGTGTGTGTGTGTGTGTGTGTGTGTGCGTGCGTGTGTGTGTGTGTGTGTGTGTGTTGGGGGGGCATGAATGCTGA
>NC_085860.1:8889320-8954320 GCF_034702125.1 Engraulis encrasicolus
CTCACTGCCCTCAGCCTCTCTCATCTCCTTCAATCTCTTCCTGCCTCTCCAGAGGAAAGCATCTACTGCTACACTCCTCACAACTTCACACGTGACCAGGCCCTGTACGCCCGCGGCTACTGCTGGACGGAGCTGCGTGACGCCATCCCCGGTGTGGAGGCGGAGCTGCGGCCGTCCCTCTTCGAGCACAAGTTCCTGCCCTACGCCCTGCTGGCCTTCGCCGGCATCATGTACATCCCGGCGCTGGGCTGGGAGTTCATGGCCTCCACACGGCTCACCTCTGAGCTCAACTTCCTGCTGCAGGTGCTATAACAACACTCGAGGCCCCTGGCTGGGCTACACTTTTTTCAGTCCCTTCCGTACCTGTACTGCAGCATATGATTCTGAGTTGTTTGTAATTTTATTAACATTATGATGCCCCTGATTGGCTGTGACCCAGCCCACCCCCCGCCTCTGGGTGCTCTTGGTTAGCACACTTGCACACACTCACACACACACACACACACACACACACACACACACACACACACACACACACACACATACACACACACACACACACACACACACACACACACACACACACACACACACACAGTACAGGCAACTCTAACCTGTTAGACATGGCCACACACACACAAACACACACACACACACACACACACACACACACACACACACACACACAGACACACACACACACACACACACTTAAGCACAGTACAGGCAACTCTAACCTGTTAGACATGGCCACAGTAATAAACTGGATGTTAACAGAAAGGCAAGGTTGAAGTCGTAATGCATTACTAACAACACTGTGTAGCACTATGGTAGTGACTATTAGTAGTGACTATTACAGCATTCCACTGGTGGAACAGCATACATTATGGGACTAATTTCACTGCATAATTTTGATAGCATGTTTCTGCATGTGACAACAAAAATCCTTGTGATAACACTTGTACTCCTTGCAGGAGATCGACAACTGCTACCACCGTGCGGCCGAGGGCCGCGCCCCCAAGATCGAGAAGCAGATCCAGTCCAAGGGGCCCGGCATCACCGAGCGCGAGCGGCGCGAGATCATCGAGAACGCCGAGAAGGAGAAGAGCCCCGAGCAGAACCTGTTCGAGAAGTACCTGGAGCGGCGCGGCCAGAGCAACTTCCTGGCCAAGCTGTACCTGGCGCGTCACCTGGCCATCATCTGCCTCAGCTCCCTCCCCATCACCTACCTGAGCACCTACTACGCGCGCCAGCGCCAGAACGAGTTCACGTGCGCGCTGGGCGAGCCGCCGGATGCCAGCAGCCCGCCGGAGCACCGCCTGGCGGTGAACTGCAAGCTGCCGGCGGTGACGCTGCAGCGCATCATGGCGGCGGTGGACATCGCGTTGCTCTGCACCATGAACCTCATCATCCTCCTCAACCTGCTGCATCTCTTTGTGGTGCGCAAGTCCAACTTTGTCTTCGACAAGCTGCATAAGGTGGGCATCAAGACGCGCCGGCGCTGGCAGAAGTCACAGTTCTGCGACATCAACATCCTGGCCATGTTCTGCAACGAGAACCGCGACCACATCAAGTCCCTCAACCGGCTGGACTTCATCACCAACGAGAGCGACCTCATGTACGACAACGTGGTGCGGCAGCTGCTGGCTGCCCTGGCCCAGTCCAACCACGACGCCACGCCCACCGTCAGGGATTCGGGCAACCAGACGCTGGACCCCAGCATGGACCCCATGGGGCTGGGGATCGGGGAGCTGGGCGTGGAGCCCTCAGTCATCAAGAGGCCCCGCAAGAAGATGAAGTGGATGCCCTCCTCCAACCCACTGAATCAGCCCTTCAAAGTAGGAGTTGCTCGCAACATACTGTATATATTATAAATGCATTTTTTTCTGCTCTATAAGGCAAAGTGCTGTGGCGGTGTGAATATACTATCTGTGGGGCGATGAACGCCTGTTAAGATGTCACACTCTGTACTCCAGTAGTTTTCAAATTGGGGGCCGCGAAGAGGTGCTGGGGAACCGCGGCAGGTTGGCAGGAAAAGTAAAGCACAATTTTTATTTGAAGTAGACTGCATTCTTGTAGGAAATGCTAAAAGTGGGCATGCCTTTGGGGCCAGAGCATAACAGTTGTGGTAAAAATAACGTAATCTACTAATGAACACTGAAGAGTAACTGTGAGAACCCTTAATTGGCAACACCTGTTCTGGTTGACCCACTAGGCCCAGCAACTAACTAACTAGTCCTCACAGCAAGCAGTGGTTGTCATTGAGTGTTCTACAGCAGAGTTCTAAAATTAAAAAAACTGACAGTTACTCTTCAGTGTTCCATGCCTCCCTTAATTAGCCACACCTGTTCTGGTGCTTGGTACTGACAGTTAGTGTTGTGCAGTAAAAACTAATGTAGGCCTACAGAAAAATAAACCAAAAGTAATCTTAACAATATTCCCATTAGTTAAGAGCGGCATTACATTAATCTGTTGCATCTCTGAACATTACTACTATTATTGTCAAGTTATTACAGACCAAGACTATGATTGTGAAAGGGGATGCAAAGAAAAATAGTGTGGCATGACCCATGTCAGGGGGGCCTTGGCTGCAGTAGGAGTTAGACCATTCAGTGGCATGTGGCATGTGCCAGTGACATGCGGAAGTGGCATCAGTGGCATGCTATTATAAAACACATTTTTCCACCGACAGGTTAGGTTTAGGATTGAGTTTTGGTTTAGGCACAGTTCGGTTGGTTTACACACATTTTTTTCACTGACAGGTTAGGTTTAGGAATAAGTTCAGGGTTAGGCACAGTTTGACATCGTAGTAGCCACTGTAACCATAACCAACGTGACATGCCAACCGTGACAGCGCTTGACATGCCCGTTAACTGTTGTAATGACAGACCTAGAATACATAAATAATTAAAAATAAGACGTTTTATTAATACATATTATTACACTTATTGATAATAATTAGTATAGGTCTGTGGTTAATATAAAATCAATCTCACTGCGGCACTTCCGCATGTCACTGGCACATGCCACATGCCACTAAATGATCTAACCCCCTCTCCTTGGCTGGAATATACCGGTATGTGGGGGGCCTTGTCATAAAGTTCAGGAACCCTTGCTGTAGTCAAACATGCTGTAACATGACACTGTAGTGTTGAATCTATTATGTAACTTTTTAATAGAAAGAAGCAAGAAATTTGACACAAGTGAAAGTAGGTGTTGTACATAAAGTAAGTTCCCAATTTCCACTCAATTTTACAAATTATGCAGCTTCTGTTTTTTGCTTGTTATAGTGACTAACAGTAAGTACAAGGCTAGTCCCCTTAGAGTAAAACAGTTACGGCTAAATGATACCTCAAGAGTGAGATTACAGATTGCTTGTTAGGCCTACCAAGGCTAGTCCCCTTGGAATAATGCAGTTACTGCTAAAGGATACCAGAGGAGTGAGACTAGGGATTGCTTGTTTTTCACTCCGCCACCAACATTCTTGTGCCACCAGAGTAGGGATCAAACCTTCTGCTCTCCAATCCAAAAACCAACCCCTTGGCAGTACTGTGCATGAAACCACAGTTTTCATCCAAGAGTAGACCTTGCCATGCTGTCTGCTTTGCTCATATCTTTATTTTTGGTAAAGCTCTGACTTAATTGTGTCCATGAGACGAAAAGGTTCACAAAGAGACTGAGCACTTTGAATCTGAAACTCAAAGGGTTCTCCTGTTCCTCACCCACCTCTAATTGAGATATTTATCCCGGTCACCTCTCAGTGTGTGTGGGAAATGCTCTCCTATGGTTTGATACTTAGCACAGCACATTACAGCAAGCCAAGCGTGAATGAATCTCACCCAGCGAGCTAAAAACTAGCTGAAGCAGCACTTACAGTATAGTCGCGTGTGCCCAGCACAGAGACAAGGGGGGGGCCTTGTAGCCTCTCTTGGTAGTGTGACACGCTGGTGCATAGTGAATGATGTATCCATTTCACAGAGGTCCTGGTAAGAGGCATGAGAATTTCAATTATGATGCCCTTCAGTGTGGCAGGCATTACCAATCCAATTTGATAAAGGCCAGAGTGTATCTGCTGCAGTTGCGACAGTACCAGGGACATCAAACGGTCCGGTCCAGCTTTACTGATGCCACGAAGCCCACACAGCTAATAGGGTGGAAGCAATAGTTCCTCTTGTGTATCTTTAGAGCTCAGCATTAAAGTCATCTGCAGAAGGGTGATAAGCTATTTCTCTGATAAAGCATCCTTTCTTCTCTGCGTAGGATATTTTTTTTAGAAAGACCTAGCATAATGTCATCCTTTCTTGGAGTCACAAGTCATTGGGCTTTGTTTTTGAGATTTAAAAATGCACTTTAGTTTGTGTTATGAATCACTTCAGTTTACAGTATATGCACATTTTCCTCACTAACAATCTTATATTGTATGTTTGTGTGTGTGTGTGTGTGTGTGTGTGCATGTGCATGTGCATGTGCATGTGTATGTGCATGTGCAAGTGCATGTGCATGTGCATGTGCATGCATGTGCTCACGTGCATGTCCGTGCGTGCGTCCGTGCGTGTGTGTGTGTGTGTGCGTGCGTGCAGACGTGCGTGTGTGCGTCCGTGTGTGTGTGTGTGTGTGTGTGTGCATGCATGCGTGCGTGTGCGTGGCCGTGTAGGAGCCTCTGACCATGACGCGTCTGGAGAACAGCATGAAGTCGGAGAAGCCCAAGCCGCAGTGGAAGAAGAGCGTGGCCGACAGCTTCATCGCCCCCCTGCTGGATAACAAGAGCACACAGCACCCCCCAGGCAGCAAAGGTGCCATCAGCCCAAACACTACATACTACACATTATACATACTACACACTAACAAGAGCACACAGCACTCCCCAGGCAGCCCAGAGACTATACACACTAGTACACCGCTAGTACACCCAACCAGACTACCCAGAGCACACAGTACCCCCAGGCAGCAAAGGTGTTATAGGCCCTAACACTATACACACTATACACAACTACCCCCAACCCCCCCAGCACCCCGAAAGCAGCAAAAGTGCCATAGGCCCTAACACTAGCTAGCACACCGCACCCCCAGGCAGCAAAGGTGCCATAGGACTACGCCCTAAAATACTACACACACCCCACCCTCCCTGGGAGCAAATGTGTTATAGGCCCTAACACTATATACACACTATAAAGATCGACCCCCCCAACCCCCCAGGCAGCAAAGGTGCCATAGGCCTGAACACTATACATACTACACACACCCCACCCCCAGGCAGCAAAGGTGCCATAGGACTACACACTATACAGAACTACCCATAGCACTCCCTCATAGTCAAAATCACTAGCAGATACAAAGTGCTAGGAAATATACAGAACAACAAGTGCAGATGCAAAGAAGGTTTTTTTTTTGTTTTTTTTACACACACACACACACACACACACACACACACACACACACACACGCGCACACACACACACGCACACACACGCACACACACACACACGCACACACACACACACACACGCACACACACGCACACGCACATGCACACACACGCACACAGACACACAGACACACACACAATGTGAAGAGTCTGGCCTGGGGCCCTGCCTGCTCAAGCATTAGTGTAGTGGATATAGTCACGAAAGAGGAGAGTCTTTACCTGCTTACTTGCCCTAACCCTATACACACACTAGCATAGCATACGTGTGTGTGCTCAATGTCATGCTCCCTCTGATCAGACTGGTGTGACACCCACAAAGGTCACGCAGAACCCCTCAGGCAAAGGTGCACAAGTTCTTGACATATTTTATCACTCAGACACAAGCTCCACACAATGCTTGGCTCGTCAACTTTCCCACACAATGCTTCACAGGTTTGCAATAAGTGCCAACAAAGCGTCATCAGGTTCGCTCAGGTTCCCTCTAGCTGTTTTCACACCGACCAGACCAGTATCCGAACTGGTTACAGCACCAAACATTCACCAAGAACTGAATACCAATAGCATACCATATGTTGTGTTGTGATGTGGGCTACACCCATGTTTCAAGCTGTTGTTAACAAATTAACACAGTCTCAGCCAAAGCAGGGCTTCCGATTCTTTGATGACAGCTTAGCTTACATGACTTGAAATGAGGAAGAAAGTCTACCATTACTTCATGTTGAAGCCTAGACTTGTGAATAGACAGCAAAGGAGTAGCTGGACGTTGATTTTGTTTTTTTTAATTAGTGCAAACATGCGCTTATGTTTCAATGTCGTTATTGCATCTTCTTCAAATGTGGAGAATATTCTTAGGAAGTTCAAAAGGAAAGGGTTTACTGAGCGCTCTTGTTCTCCAACTTTGTGAACTCCAAACTGTAGGTGCTCTGAAGTAAGAAGACTAAAGTCCTTTCATTTAAAGCGTGGTGGCACTAGGGCCGACTTCAGGTCGACAAGGATTGTCCCTATTGTTAAAAACCCTTTATTAATCCAGGGGCACTGTTACAGAGATGAAACCACCAACTGATTTCCACCCACACTGGGTCTTCATCAGGGCATAAACCGGTTGGCGGTTTTATCTCAGTAACAATGCCCCTGGATTAATAAAGGGTTTTTAACAATAAGGACAATCCTTGTCGACCTGTGGAGTTGCCTGAAGTCGGCCCTAGTGCCACCACGCTCTAAATGAAAAGATTCTTGGGCAGTTGTTCTGAAGAATAAGTGTTAATCACCTGTTTGCACCAAAAAACACAAGTTTATTCCAGCTCCAACTTTTCATTGACACTATGAGGCACCTGCCAGCGGGATAATGCATAGAGTTCCCTCCCAACCTTGAAAATAAATGTTTCACAGTTGGCATTTGGTTATCCATATCTCAACTCCCCTCTCTCTCTCTCTCTCTCTCTCTCTCTCTCTCTCTCTCTCTCTCTCTCTCTCTCTCTCTCTCTCTCTCTCTTCCCCTCTCCCCCCTACCCCAGTTCCACCACATAACAGCCCGGCAGCAGTGGACAAGAAGCATGCACGTAATTTCTCCCTGGATGTCCACCCTTACATGCCGGCCAACCACAACCCAGGACCCCCACCGGCCACCTTACCTCTGGACAGTGTCTACATTGAGGGCATGGTCCATGGCCCTACCTCCAACAGTGGTACGACTTCCACTTTGATTTTGTCACCTGTAACCATGAATGTTCTGCGCTGAGCTTCAAGCTGGGTGACAGTTTGATTGGCAGATAAAAGGCCTTGCTATTTCATGTCCTTGCACAGAGTGGTTCTATCTTGTATTTTCATGTCCAGAATGGTTCTGTCTTGTAAGCTGATATTTTTACTGTACCTATCTGATCCCATAATCCCTGAACCTAGAAGTGTTTCTGTACAAAACCTTGCACAACACTGCCCCCTTGCACTTTAAAGTTGCCAAACCACCTTTTGTTGTCCTTCATCGTTAAATGTGTAGTAGGCCTAATGTAATCCGTTTGAATTATTGAAATTGGTTATAACGTTGTCTGAATTTTGCAAATAAAACTATTGAATGTACTTAAATGTACAGAAATACGAAAATAATTCCAAAACCGGCATGTGGCTAGAAAGATTTTGAAGAGATATGACAAATACAAACGTATAAGACAAATGCAAACTTGTCATCAGTAACAGAATGCAAAGCACTTTTATGCCACCACCAAACGTTTGAATATATAGCACCTGTAGCTCACAGAGACACAATTCCGCTTCACCAAGTAGCAAGCAAAGAGGGAAATTACCAAGAGCTTTAATTACATATTAATGACCCCTATTCTACATCTCCCTCCACAGAGAAGAAGAGCCCACTGCAGCCCAGTGCCACCACCCCCGTGTTCACCAGGATGGGCCACATAGGCAGCGCCTACATGAATGGGGGCACGTCTGCCCTGGCCGAACACCTCAGCCCTCCCCACACCCTGGAGCCCCTGAGCCTGCAGCCTCTGGAGCCGGAGAGCCAGCCTACCCCTGCCCCTGGCCCTGCCTCTGCCAGCCCGACCCCCACCCGCATCAGCAGGAAGCTGTCGCACCAGCTGTTGGCCGTGCACCGCACCTCCTTCAAGGAGGAGGACGAGGAGGAGCTGGTCCAAGACCACCTGGCAGACGGACCGGCTGAGCTCATCGCTGCAGGAGAGTGCTAACAGAGCCCACCTCAGTCTTGCATATGCTGGACACAAGCATACAGTATATAAAGATGGAGCCAAGCTCTAGTCCCCGTCACTACGTCAGTGACATGAATACATGTAATTAACACAAATACACAAGCACACATGCACACACACACACATGCACCTGTACACTTTCACCCGCACATGCGCATATAGCACACGTGCACACACCAAGAGACATGCACCTGCACACTTTCACACACACACGCACAAATGCACATGTGCACATACACACCAAGACACATGCACACTGCACACTTTGACACAAACATGCACTCATGCACACATGTGCAAAAACGCACACATACGCACACAAGAAGGTGCATACATACATGCACACGTGCACCCCCAACGGAAGTGTTTGTGGTTGCACAGAGAGAAACAATCTTTAGCACTGCAATCCAAATCTGCACATCCTATTCAGACCAGCATTCCTGAATGGAGCACGATGTCCATGGGGGGAAAACCCACTACAAACACCTTGACCTTGTTGCAGCACACACAACAAGCCTAAATGCTGTGATTATTTGCACGTGTGCGGGACCAGCTGGATTTACAAGGGAATCAATTATAGCCTATTTCATATGTGACGCGCATATGAATATCCAAGTAATGTGAGCTGTTTGAGCTGTGAGCTGCTTGGATCAGGCATCTGCCTGTGTCTAGGTGTACTTGTGCTATTTACAAGAGAAGGAGACTAATGGAAAACAGGGGATCCACAGAACGGTATAACACACTGAAAGCACAACTCGTGGCTTTTGTCACAGGACACTGTTTTTCTCGGAGAAGCCCCAGTGTCACATGATCTGTGCGCAAAAAAAGTTTCTCAACTCCATATAAGTTAGCTGGTAGACCATGTAGTGTCTGTATTTTGGGGAAAAAATATGCAAAAGATTATAATCAAGTCATTGTGGCAATAATGTATATTTGTTATTAATGATAGGATTAGCGAAATGCGCACAAACATAATCTATTTCAGCATCCAACACATACACAGCATGGCTTCTCAATGCAAATTGAATATGAAGACCCATTTGTTCCTAAACGAACGCTGTGCTAGGTGTTGTGCAGTTACTGGAACACATTTTTTTAAAACAAAAAGACAAAGAGCAGTGCTCTTCAAGAATCACGGCTACAAACACATCAGCTGAAATAAAAAACAATACAAGAGAGGCAGCGGTTGGATATAATAATGAAAGATATTAGATTGGAAATATTTGAAAGTGCTACCTACATGAGATCTGTCCATTTTTGGTGGATGTACCATGAGTCAATGACACACACAACTGGTGTTGTTATCTGCATTTTCAATGTGTGTGATTGACCTTCACATGGAATGCCCCTACAGATGTGTGCCAAAGTGTGGCAGAAATGCCAGGATGTTCGCCAAACATCACAAAACATTAGCACTCTCCCATCATGCTTTGCACTTGCCACCTCGAACACCACGAGTGACCATCGCCACGCACCACTTTAGTGAATTTAAAACATAATAGAACAGCTGCACATTGTATATAGTCTTTAGCAAGTCAGGTGATAGTACAGGGTTTCTATTGGCACCTGTGTCCCTCCCTCCACATGGGCCTACGTGTGTGTTGTTATTGAGATATCCCTGGCGAAGGGATAATGTCTCTCTCAACCTGTTATCTCTGAACGGAGATCCGACTGAAATTAGGGAAACAATACGTGCTTTGTTTAAGAACACAGAGAGTAGTGATCATACTGTGGCGTCAACTACACAGAGTTCTCAAAGACAAAACCTCCAGTCACCTTGTTACTCACAGGCTGTACTCCATCGCTGTGAGAAGCTCAGCCACTTTGGTTCTCCCATTTGGAAGAAAAAGAGACAGGGTGTGTGGGATTATTGAGTGTTACAGTCAGGCTATATGGTGTGATTTCACTGAAAACAGGAATAGATTTATGTGGTGTGTGTTAGGTAACAAATATCCAAAAGGTTGTGGGAGTAGATTAAGGTTTTGGCACGTGTCAATAAAGTCTTTCCAAGCTGCCATGGACAGCCGAGATGAATAAAAATACTAAATACTTTCTTACATTGCCTTTCTATTTTCATTTGCTAAGATGGGTCTACAATGTCAAAACCTTCTTGCCCCACGAAGTTGTTTGCTAGATTCTTAATTACAAGGCTACTTTGGAAAGGTTTTGAAATGCCGATATCAGCATGGTGTTGAATTTTGTGCCAGAAGTTATTTGCATAGCAAACCCGGAACGTTTTCAAAATATCATCAGTCTGGTGACAGCACGGCACTGACGTTCTCCCTGTAAAGCAGCATTTATATACACAAAAGCCTCACACCAGCAGCGATAATTTCCCGTATCTTAAAAAGCTATATTCTTTTTAGCCCTTTAAAGTCAGTCTGTTCAGGTTAGTGTGTATTAGCGTAGCTGAGGAAGGCCCTGAGTGACTGAGAATGTGCCTTTGGTTGGAACAAATATTGTCATTAATGTGTTTAAGGAGGTGTTACAATGTGACAAAGAAATCCTGTACTTGGTTTTACACAGTAGAGTATTTGGATTTAGATAGAAATAAAAAGAAATATTTGATTACAAATGCTTTGTGTTTTATTGCCATTTTATTTTGATGCACACTATTTAAAAGGTAATAAGGCGATTGGCAACAGCCACATGAAATACTACATTACATTTAGCTGATGCTTTTACCCAATTATTTACAGGGTAGATGTTACAGTCCCTGGTCCCTAATGTGAAGTTAGGTGCCTTGCTCAAGGGTACTTCAGCCAAGGATAGAGGTGTAGGGAGGACGGGTAAGAGTGGAATTTGTACCTGCAACCCTATGATCTTAAGTCCACCTTCATAACCACTGCTAGGCCATGGCTGCCATGCTATTAGCCAGGCTGTGCCCTCCTAGTGACGCCACACCTTCAGCACTGCCTCTAGTCAGGCCAAGAACAATACAAACACGATTCTGAGCTCCCGAAAAAAAGGGAACTCCTCCCACTTTGTCAGGGAACAAACAACCAATAAGGGCGTTCATGACAGCGTCTTTCCTGCGAGGTTGAAAATTTGCTAGGCAGCGAGCATGCTCAGTGTGTCCGCGTGAAGCATCCTGGTTAGAATTTGCCGTTCACGATGCAGTTGAAGGGAGTGACCTCTGCGCGGCAGTCGTGTCACATGGCGTTGAACCATCGCGGGAACAAAAGTTTTGTCAAGCTGCCACGCAGTAGCTGAAACCAACTGCGCTGGGCAGAAGACCTCCTCCATGATGTGAGGAATCTGCCGTGATTGGTGTTCATAGCTCATGTGATTCATGTGTGTGTAGTTGAACGTGCTTCATTTTCTACATGCTGAAATGCATTTCATGCTCAAATGCAGCATACTCAGAGTGGTATCATCCATATGTATGGTCGCACAACCCACTTACAACAGAAAAAAAAGAAACAAACCACCCTGTCGTCAGATGCTCCATCTTCGCCACGTTAGGAGTGTATGCCGTAGGTTACAAATGCAGTATTATTCCGCGGGCTGCCTGCTCGACGGTTAGAGTAGTGGTTGCGCGCCTGACTTCCATTCATGAGGTCCCCGGTTCGAAACTGCACCGAAACACAGGGAGTCTTTAGTTGCTGATGGTTAATGTGGAAACAGACCAGTTGCGAGAGACTTAGCTTGTCTTTTATGTATGAAAGTGCACGAAACAGAGTGGCCTTTGTGGTTGGCGCGCCATGGTAAAGCTACATATTGAACACCTGGGTTCAATCCTCGCAGCATGGGTTGGCGCTGTTAAGTAATTTTAAAACGGTCCTATCTGAATGACGACTTTGGTCCCAAAACACAAAATGAATAGTCTAAAGTGAGTACTAATTAACTGAATTATTACATGGAAGTGAAGCCAAATCATCACATAAGACTTGTACCATGATTCACTGAGTGGTAACCTGTATCTCTACCACAAGACCACCTGATTTCTCTCCGAGACGCAGAGAGAGTCTCGGATTTCAGAAGCATGTGCCGACGATGGTAAGCACGTCATGGAATTAGCGCCATGATTATTTAATTCCACGAGAGGGCGCCATGGTACACCCGCTGTCAAAATAGGTAGATCCACCCACAGACCTATAGATCCACCTTCTTTGCCGCTGTTGAAATCTCGTCGTCCTGATGTGTCCAGCTTGGTTGCGACGCAGTTATCCCCTCCTTTTTATGACCAAGAAAATCACGTTTTGATCAAATCTTTTGCTGCGTGGTTGCAAACGAGCCTATTGCTATCCACTGTAGTTGCTTTGCATACAGGGAAGAAGGGTGCAGCTGTGATTCACCAATCAGTTTACTTGACCACTTAACAATTTGGTATAGGCGGTTCTTGTGTGTAAGGGGGACATTGCCAAACCATGAAGCTAAAGAAAAAGACAAAATTGATTAAATAAAGGAATGATAAAACAAAATCATTATGGACTTATCAACATTAAACTGGCAAAGCTTCCTCAAGCAGTGTAAACGCTGTTGACCTTTTTTGCATACAGCTTCACAATTTTCCTGGAAATTTAATTTGGAGTCCCTAAGTATTTGTAGGATTTAACTTGTTCCACTAGTTGACCTTTCATATTAATGGCCATATACCTTGATTTTTTTCCCAAAATCAAGGTGCATATCCTTAGTTTTGGATATGTATTCAGTTTAACCCTATCCAGACCGGGGGGGGGGGCTAAAAGTGCCCGCACCAACTTTGATGTCGTATAACTCTTGAATGACTTAAGCTATGACTACGAAACTTTCTGACTTTTCCTAGAATGAAGTTGGCTACAATGTGATACCAAAAGATTAGGTCTATCATTTTTGCTGTTTCCATGGCAACGGTTTTCTGACGGGTACACCTGACCAAAAATCACTGATCTAAGTCTCATCATCATCACTTTTCATATTTTTTTACATTTTCATTAGCATCAGACACCCTTTTGAACATTTGAAGTGGTCTGATGCACATAATAACCAAAATTGATATGCATTACCCAAGTTAGATGGAAAATACATTAAGTTGACATTTTGGCCATAAAATCAGGAAATGACGTCATAATGACGTCATAATATCCAATAATGACACCAAACTGATGTCATTCATAGATCTTTGGCTGAAGATCATCCCCTCCAAGTTTGGTGGTCATACGCCATTCAGTTCCCAAGTTATGGGGGGGGGGGGGGGGGGGGGGTCAAACCCCGGTCCCAGGTATGCCAAAAAAGCCCGGTCTGGATAGGGTTAAGATGTGATTCACCACTGGACAAAGTCTTCAATTATCTGTCCATAACCACTTTCGTCTTTCTGTAACAAACTTACGATGACAGAGTCATCAGCATATTTAATGATGGTCCTATTGGCATATTTACTGACACATGTTTGTATACAGGATAAACAGGAGGGGTGAGAGTGCACACCCTTGTGGTGAGCCTGTGGAGGAGTAAAGCTGACTGGACATAACTCCATTCACCCTGACTTTCTGTGTCCTATTAATTAAAAAGTCTAAAATCCAACCAACAAGATTAAAACATAAAGAAAATTGTGTAAGAAGACATTTTACTAAAATGTGTGGTTGAATGGTATCAAAAGCTGATGAAAAGTCAATAAATAATACTTGTGTGTTTGACCCACTCCTTTCAAGATGTTTTAGGAGCTGATGAGATAGGGTGATGTTGGTATATCTTCTACTCCTCTGTTTGGCCTGTAGGCAAACTGCATGGGGTCTAAATCATTTTCAACATTCCTTAAAATGTTCAATCTTATCATTTTTTCAAAGTTTTTCATTAAAATTGAAGTTAGGGAGATGGGTCTAAAATCATTCAAAGTATTTGGTCTACCACATTTGGGGACAGGGACCACAACAGCCCTTGGGTGCATGTTGTGTCTGCAGAGATGTATTAAAAATACACTTGAATATTGGGCTCAGCTGTGTTGCACATGTATTAATTACACACCCACGGATATTATCTGGTCCATGACTTTTATTTACTTTTGTCCTAAAAAAGAAAATTTCAACATCTGTACATGTGATGTTGGTGTACTGATCATCTTTGAGTTTGCACTGAAGTTCTCCAATCTCCTGGCTGAAATCAAACTCATCAAAACGATTGTAAAAACAGTTCAAGGCGTTTGCAAGCTCATTATCAGATTGAAAACCTTCAAGGGATATGTGGTTACTTTTACTCTGGTTCTGGATAGCTATAGTTTTCATACTGGACCAGGCAGAGCCAAGGTTATTCTCTGCCATTCTTTGTTCGAGTTTGGACTTTCGGTATCGGTTTTTGGCTTTAGAAATTTCAGTTTTCAGCTCTCTGGTGGCTACATGTAAGTCAGTAGTAGTGCCCTGTTTGTGAGAGTGCCTTTTTTTCTTAAGGCACCTTTGAATAGTCCCATTCACCCATGGTTTGTTGTTTGGGTAAATTTTGATTTGTTTACATGGTATAATCATATCCCTGCAAAAAGCCACATATGAGCACAGCACATCAGCGAGTTCATCCAAATCATTACAGGAATCTGTAAAAGTGTCCCAGTCTGTACAGTCATAGCATGCCTGCAGGCACATAGCCTAACTGAATAATCAGTCCATCATCAGTTTGGGAAATGTTAATTAATTGTTATGCTCTTGGTCAGACCAAGTCTCGAAGAGATTTGAAAGTCGATGATAATCAGGCTGCCATGCTATGACTCTATTGCCTCTGAAGCTGTAGCCAATCACCTCACCAGCAGAGGGAGCCATTTGTTATAGTAGGCCTTTCAGTTCAAAGTGATGCCTCCATTTTTTGTAATATCTTGGTACGTATATTGATAATTATACTAATAATACTACTACTACTACTACTACTACTAATAATAATAATAATAATGATAATAATATACTAATAATCCTAAACATGTGCCTTTGCTTAACATATTGCTTCATTTTAAAAGGATAACAAGGAGAGTCATAAATTAGCATCAAGATTAATTTAGCCTAATATTAAATGAGTCATTGAGTAGCCTAATTATCATTTCACAGAATATTCGTCCAGAATCTAGCCAAAAGTTAGGCCTATTGGTAGCAGGTTACACAGATCATACATCCTGAGGACACAATTTTCATTCATTTCAACAATTTGTAATTTATTTTGTAATTGTTCATGAAAATATCATTGCTTTTCAACAGGATTAGCACTTTTATAGCTGGGCCATGTTGTTTGCCCAACTTTCAAGAATCAGTGAAATGCTTCTGTAGTTCTGTGCTATCTATCATTGACAGGTGAAATGACGCTCAATGGGGAAAATGAGTAGGCTACCTAAGTTCTAGGGCCTAGCAACAGTAGCTAAGCATGGATTGTTCACACTTATAGAATGTTCAAACTAGAACGCAAGCCAGTATATAAAGTGTGTCCGGTGCAGATTCGATCAGTTCTTTACGAACACTCTTGGAAAGCAGACGGCTGTGACTTTGCTCCGCAAGCTTCTCTCTCAAAGCAGACGATCTGTGACTTTGCTCCGCAAGTTTGATCAGTTCTCTCTGAACAGTCTTTGAAAGCTGTGTCTTAATAATATTTAGTGTAAATACAAATAATTGTTGTTAGATTGTTTTCCCCCTGAGATCTTGATCAGTAAAGCTAAATTGGTTTAGCTAACATAGTTAGCTAGCCTATTTATTGAATTGGATTGGTAACCATTATTTTTCAAATTCATATATAAACGGACGTCTCTCCTACTGTAGCCAAACCTAAAGCTTATTTGGTTTGCTTTGTAGTTGGCGGGTCCTCGAATTTATTTGGTTTTGTTTAGTAGCCAACTGTAGTTGAGGTTGTCTGACATAGAATAGCCTTATTCTCGTGTTGAAAATTGACATTTTTCAAACCTTTAGGCTAGAGCTCTACTTATATCTAGCTATTCTATTCTAGACTGTATAATGCCATCACGGAGCAGCAGGCGCCGAGCCTCGCGGCAGAGGAGATGGTCTCTCTGGTGTTTTGCAGGTGCTGATGTGAAGGAGACCGTGGACATGGGGACGCAGACGGAGTTCCCGACCGTGGAGGTGGCCACCCAGGCGGACGGACCCGAGACGGCAGAGGCGACCACTCAGGCAGGTTGGGTGACAGCCGAGGCCAGCACTCAGGCTGCTTGTGGAACGGCTGAGGCCGGGATACAGGCAGTGAGAGTAATGGCCGAAGCTGGATGTCAATCTGTCTGGGCAACCAGCGAGGCCTCTGTCCAGGCGGTTGCGGTAATTGCTGAGGCTGACACCCAGGTGGACTCGACGGACGGTAAGATTGCGCCCCTGTCTGACAAGTGTAAAACGCCATTTCGGGCATTATTCCATCATGCAAGAGCCTCATCATACCGTATGTTTCATACCCCCAAAGGGCGTTTCTTCTTTACAAAAATCATCTTACAGGGTTTTTTGTCATTGTCTTGCAGCGACCCCTTTGCTTGATGCTGAGCTGCCAGGAGGTGAGAGTTTGCCAGATATTGTCATTAAGTTAATGGCATTGACAGACACCATACCTTAAAATAATGATAATTATTTTATTTTATTTTTTTAAACTGTTCATGTGCACACAGTATGTGGACATAGATGTAAAACCTCTCCCTTTTTACATTCACATATCAGCATCTGTCCAGAGGACAACTAGTGCTGTTCCAGGTATGGCCATTTTCATCACTACATCTAATCTATTGTTTTTTAGATTATGGGGTTGTTTTGAGGCTATATCCATTTTTACTTAATCTGTTTTTGTATAATATAATTGCAGACTCCGACTGGACAGTCCAGCACATGTACCAGACGACAGCCTTTGAGTATTCAGAGTTCTTCCGCAACGGCCAGATGGTGAGATATCATTTTTCTTGTTAGATATACTAAGTATGGTAAGTCATTCTCCAAGACTGTGATGATTTAGGTAGCTAATCTTACCTGGTTAAATATAACTGTCAGAACCATACATGTAGCAGGGATTTTACTTTCCTAACCTGGGATGTCTGGCTCTGCTTGCTTGTGTCTGCATGTGTGTTGTAGTGGGTGGAGGTGAAGCTCAGGTGTGAGGAGAGGCGTGAGGGCCCGTACCTCAGGCAGTACTGGTACCTCATCAACAACTGTTCCCAAGAGACAGCAGAGGTATTCTGTCTGGCCAAGACATTATCTTTTTTCCTTCTTCCCTCTGTTTGTTGCTGTCTATTATGCAAGTCTGTGTCTTTTGTGTGATGCCAGTGTTTGTACTGCACACACAATTGTCCCATGGTGGAGACAATAAAGTTCTACTACTACTACTATTTATGTATTAAGACATGGATTGCTTTGATTATAAGTACATATAATACAAAAGGCTATGATTTATTTCTTTTTATGTACTTACTTGGACTTCATTGATATCTTTTGCGAATAGGGTATTTTTCATTGTGGCCAGTTTGATGGGTACCGTTTTAATCCTGTTTTTAATTTGCTTCGCTCCTTACTGTTTTTAATTTTACTGGGATTTTTTTAATTGTTGGCATACTTTGAGTTACATGGTATGTATGAATATGTGCTTTACAAATAGAGTTATTATTATTATTATTATTTAGTAGTAGTAGTTGTATAGCTGTCATATCGTATCCTACAGTTGTCATATCTATCCTGGTTCCATTGATGCTCAGCTGCTTTGCTTTATTTCAGGGATTCCTGCCCTACGCTAACGGAGAGCTGCTCACTTGCATTGAGGTACATTAAGATACATTCACTTTTGCTGGAGAGAGCAGCAGATCTGAACACATTACCTACATATCCTGCACTGCACGAGTAGCATTCCAGCAGATCCTAAGCACTTGTTGTTTGTTGGTTTTATTGTCCTTGTAGTGGTACTGTGGGAGCATCACTGCGGTGTACTCACACATCCACACACAGATGACCACAGTTATGGACATAGGAGGACTCCTGGTATTGACTCTTGATAACTTCAAATTATTTACTGTGTGGAATTTATTACTTATAGGTGTTTAAAAAAAACAACAACAAAAAAACAATAACAAGCCCTTGTACTATACCATGAATGTGTTCAACAGTACGGCGAGACATCGACCAGCTGCAGGGGTCTGTCCATGGACGCTGCTGGAACCTGGACTCGCCTGGAGAGGATCGACACTCTGCGGATGCCCCTGGACCAGTTCTTCACTCCTCAGCCAGACCCTGATGACGACTCTGCTGGCCTCTTGGAAATCGACTGGTATCCTGGTGATGACTCTCCTGGTCCTGATCCTGACGCTGATGGATTCGGCGCTGATGGTGACAACGCTGGATTCGACAACGCTGCTGATGCCGACGCTGGATTCGACGCTGCTGATGACGACACTGGATTCGACGCTGCTGATGACGATGCTGGATTCGACGCTGCTGATGACGACGCTGGATTCGACGCTGCTGATGACGATGCTGGATTCGATGCTGCTGATGACGACGCTGGATTCGACGCTGCCGATGACGGCGCTGCTGATGACGACGCTGCTGATGACGACGCTGGATTCGACGTTGCTGATGACGATGCTGGATTCGACGCTGCTGATGACAACGCTGGATTCGACGCTGCTGATGACGACGCTCGATTCGACACTGCTGATGACGACACTGGATTCGACGCTGCTGATGACGCCGTTGGATTCGACGCTGCTGATGACGACGCTCGATTCGACGCTGCTGATGACGACGCTGGATTCGACGCTGCTGATGACACCGTTGGATTCGACACTGGATTCAACGCTGCTGCTGATGCTACTGCTGACAACTCTACGGCCCCTGGATTTGACGATGCTGCTGGTTGCTCTGGTGCTCTCTCTGCTGCTGCCTCCATTGCTAGCCAGGTTCCCTCTGTGTAGTAAGTATAGTGGTCTTGAATTTTGTAAAATACAGAAATAAATGGCTTCAATATGACTGTGTGATGGCTGTTATGTATCATTAGCTAAAAACACAATTTATTAATCTCACTGAAAAATTCTGTTGCCCCTCAATAGCTACCTCTTCCAGTCCACCGGTCTGGGGGACTTCCCCCTGAGGCTTGCTGGACTGAGGGACGCCTTCGCTGTGAGTACAACAGTCAATTGTCTGAAATGTCCAAGACAAATTATTGTCAGAGATGCCGATGACATTGAATTTTTTTTCTTTTGTGTAGGTCTTGCTTGAGCAGCCAGAGACAGCCAACTTCATCGCTGTGACAGGGTCCATGCTTCTGAAGAACTTGGCCGCCCTCAATGGAAAGGTAATGATTTCAGGGAGGATGTAATGTCATGGGACTAGATTTAACTGATTTTGGAGTTGAAGAGTCAACTCATTTAGCTTGGATGACAACCACAACAGACGTGAATGTCAAGTAACAGTCTTTAAACAGAAGTCCCCTCTGTTCTGCTTTACTGTATCTCTCTTCAGGATGCTGGGGCAACTCAGCAGGCCTTTGACGAGGTGGTGGCCTTCGCCCAGACACAGACTCCCACCATCACCACTGAGCTCCTGGAGGTTGGGGTACGTCAAACGTTTTTTTTTAAACACTGGCTCACAATTCCACAGTCTAAGATGATGTAAATTGCAAATAATCTGCATCATATCTTTTTGATTCTAGATCCACCAGCTCAATCTCCTGGATGTGGTCTTCGAGCTGCTGCTGTTCAGAGACCAACAGTTGGCATATGTGTGG
Source organism: Engraulis encrasicolus (assembly GCF_034702125.1). NCBI lineage: Eukaryota > Metazoa > Chordata > Actinopteri > Clupeiformes > Engraulidae > Engraulis > Engraulis encrasicolus. Next base: position 8,909,109 of record NC_085860.1, read on the forward strand.
CTGGTCCCTGTACGTCATGCCAGATCTTACTGTTGGTCATTTATATAGTACGTACATGTATATTTACTCAGCGGTTCATCCAACTGACTCCAGTTGTTGTTTCTCCTGTAGCAGGCACAGGGCGGGTTCCTGGATCATCTGGCAACAGTGGTCCAGTCCTTCCTGCCCTCTGAGGCGTGGCCAGCCCAGGCAGCCCAGTGCTGGGAGCTCCTGCAGGTAACCACCCTTTTCTCACCACTCGCCACCTTTCTGAAATATGTACGTACCTAGTGCCTAAGTGCCTGTAACCTGTTCGATTAAATGAGTTGTTTTACTTTATCTAAATTGATTTTATTGTTTCGATCCTAGTCTGAGGCAATCTCCTTCGTGCTGGAGATCCTGTCCCTGGACGTGTCAGCGTACCACCAGCCCCAGCACCTGGCCCAGAGGGTCTTCAGCAGCCTGGAGCGCCGCATCGACCAGCTGCTGAGCGTGATGCCCTCTGGCTAATATCCCTTTCCCTCTTTAGTTTCGGTTTTGAAGGGTTTAGTAACTTAGGCTTAGTGGGGTTTAGATTTTAATGAGCAAAACGTAGTACTTACTACTGTATGGGTTTAGTTTCCTAATGCGTAGAAGGGTTTCAGTCTAGTGTTTAGTATAAATGGGTCAACCGATTGCGTACTAAGGTAGGGTTTAGGTGTCAGAATGAGGGTTTTGGTTTTAGGTTTTGGTTCTTTGATTAATATGGGCATTTAGTTTTTAGTGTTTTAGAGAGTTAGGGCATTTGTTTTTCTATGGTATAGTGTGGGTGTCAACTAGTTTTTAGTTTCCAGCTTTACCAAGGTTTAGTACTTAGTTTGGTTAATTATGACTGGAAAGTAGGATTTCATTTTAGTATAATGGACGGTTATTTTGAACGGTTAGTTTTCTCGTGTTTAGTGGGTTAGTGGATGGATTAGCTGTATTTTTGATTGAGGGTTAATGTTTACAGTAGAAGGGTTTGATTATGTTTAATCCATAAGGGTTTATGCTTTTTTTTTTAGGTCTTATTGAGTATAATTGAGTAATTGAGGGTTTATTTGCTGTGGATTAATGTGGATATCTTATAGCAATTTTAGAGTCTAGTTTTTTTAGTGTATGGTTTTTGCACATATCCGGGTTTCCTTGTAGTGCACAGTTTGGGTTCAGTTCATTTGTTGTTACTAGTTGTGATTTCTTATGTTAAAGGACAAGTGAACTATTTTGAACATTAAGCCCCTTTTAGTACTTCTCTGCAATGTTCTATAGCGCCCTGTCATTTTTTTTTTTTTAAACGTTTGCTGCCATTATTTGGCTATTCTGAATTTTGTGTCAATTGGCTTTACAACGACCATCTCCAAATATGTTCTTAAAAACCACCCTAAACATTTGTTTTCAAAGTATGCATCTCACTAGGTGGTTGGGTGTTCACTGGCATTTCCTAACAAGTTTGAAGGGGAAATACGGCTTCTGTTATTTCCCATTTTGTGAATGAAAGAAAATAATGTATTTACTAAATGCTACATAAAATGTCACAATGTTTGACCTGTTTCACCACGTAACTTGTTATGGAAAATCAGTAAATACCCCTGAACACTTAATGAGTTGCATATTCTTGGAAAAAAATATGTTGGTGTGGTTTTAAGAGCAGATTTTGACATTTCCATAGATGGCCATTCTAAATCTGGTTGAGACAAAATCCAAATTAGCCAAATAACAGAGACGGCAGCAAACATGAAATAAACGATAAGGGGGACTCTAAAGCATTGCGGACAACTCAAAAAGGGGGGTTCATGTTCAAAGTAGTGCACTTGTCCTTTAAGTAAAGACTGGGTTGCTTACAATGTTTAGTAAAGTTTGATTCATAATTTTTCCAGCATTGTTAATGGGGGCTTGTATTTAGGGTGAGGGTGGTTTCAATTAGTAGTGCAGTGCATAAGAAGCACAATGTTTCTCTGCAGTTATGTAGGTGCTACGTATGAAAAGCCAAAAACCTTTCAGCAACCCAACTCTGAAATGAAATTCTGTGGGGATTGGTGAATGGTTCTCATTGGCTAATGCCCCATTTTACTCAGATGTATTCTCCCCAAGCTCTGCACCCCTCCCTCTCGATCTGTCTTTTTCTGCAGGTGTTCCCTGTTGGTAATGCAGGACTAGAGACCAGGACCAAGTCAGGATGTGGACCCTGATGACGAGAACCATGAAAGCTGAAGATGACCACCGATGACCAGCATAGAGGATCCACTCACTGAACGTGAACCTAGAAGACCAGCCTACCAGGATCCACATACTGAAGACGACTATAGAAGACCAGTCTAGAGAGATTTTTTTTTTAAATGATCTGGACATATATGATGACATCAGACTGTCAGCAAGACAGATGACAAAACCAACATGGAATACAGGAAAACCCAATGAAAATAGACAATTTTTCAACATTGGACATTTTTTATGATCACATCATACTTTTTTCTGCCCTCGTAAATACGATTTTTGACTTTGAAAAGCACTTGTATTGTAGTCATCTCTTCCTTATAATGCACTTTTGTTTTGAAGTTGATTTGTATCAAATCATGGTGTTAATCCCAAGAATGAGTGCACAATCTGTGCATAAAATCTTTTGTGTACCTTTTTTTGGTAAATAATTCTTGTATAGGCCAACTGTTTCTTTTCTTGTGAAATATGCGTAACACATGATTCTTTTATAGTTATTCTCTTGTTTTAAATCGTATCCAGTGGAATTAATTACCAAAGCAAGTTCATTACCAAATCTACTATACATATGTACAGTATGTACTGTATTTGGAAATGAACTTGCTTCCTACTGGATTTACCGTAAATTACCCAGAAGATGTCATACACAGAAAGTCATAAAATGTAATTGTACGAGTATGTGAAGTTTCATTGTAAAATCTAATAAATAGCAAATACTAGCAACATGGAAACCATTCAAAATGTTTGCCGAGTGTTTGATGGATGCATTTTCTCAGTTTTGGAAAGTGAGGTGAAGTATTGAGATGTACTAATACACAATTGCAAAAACATGCTATCAATTCCTATATGGCACATAACTTATGAACCTAACAGTGGCTCGTATCTCTGGTTGCAAGTTGGCCTAACACAAAATCAAGTCTCCTGCGTAAAACTCAACAGCATTAAAATTTTGTGGTAGAGCTTGTTACAGCAAATACTACTTCTTTACAGGTTACTTCTCATTGATTGCAAGTTAAGTGTTTATAATGAGAACACAAATACAGTACATGTTGACCGTTAAAATGTACTGTATGTGTGCAGGACGGAGCTTTGGAGGAGGCCTCAAAATGCCTCACAAACTTATCATCCATCACAAGAGTTACTTTTTGCAGACAAATACAGCCTATTCTTCCTATAATAATCCATAGCTTCCTCATACACCAAGGCAGTGTTCCAGGTACATGGCTTAGTGACAGCCCAGAGCATATTCATTCAGGCCAAGAAGCATACCTCCTCAGGGAAGATTCAGGTCATCTCATTCTCCTGACCAAACAAAAACCCCGGGTGTGTCTTTCAAACCATCTAGAGCTCTTCCTGACACACTGGAACAAGGTCTCTTAGGGTGCTTTCCAATATACTTACTCCCGTCCTCCCCAAGTGCATGTGGCCTCATGATGACGCCACAAGACATCATTGACAACAGATGTTCAATTCAATATCTTTCAAAAATACTAATTGAAACAGCCTGGCAAAACAGACTAAATGTGAGATTAAATGTGAACATTTAATCTGGCCCCGATCAATTCAAAGATTCAAAACAAATCTCCTGCATTGTTATTGGTCTACCAGTTTCAGGGCATGGGGCATTGTTCGAGGCTAGACCCACTCACAGACAAAAAAAATATTTTGGCCGCTGGTGGGTGGGGCTAGTTTACCAGGCTAATTGGCAGGTAATTTTCTCATTTGCAATCACGACGTTGAATGGGAAAAGTACCCAAAAATTTGTTGCGGCTAGGACAGGGGTGTCAAACTCATTTTGGTCCGGGGGCCGCATACAACCCATGTGGACCTCAAGCGGGCCGCATTAGTAACATCATCGCAAAAAAAAAAAAAAAAAACGTAAAGCAGAGGATTAGTGTTCAGTACTATCACGTTTTAAGTGTGTTGAATATGTAGAAAGCAATGCAATACTGATAATCCTATGCAAAATTTCCTTGACTTCATTCATTCATTGCCAAACGTCAACTAATTAAATATGGTACAGTTCATTTTGGCAGGGGGTCTGGTGGTTTTCCCCCAGAAAATTTTGTATTTCTTATATGTAATTTCCTGCATTTTCACGCATTCTAACATCCCGTTTCCAGTTTGTGCTTAATAGGAACCAATACAAATCCAATTATATTTATTATTTAATTACAACCAATACCAATACAATACGAATAAGAAGTATTAACATTTTATCTGTATATATGAGGTCTATAATATATGAGCTTTATCAAATGCCTGTTACAGTACAAATTCACTATTTATAATATGTGCACTTTACTACATATATACAGTGTAACAGAGGGACCATTGGGTTAATGTCATGCAGGTCTCGATTTTGCCCCGAGGGCCGTAATTGCGCATTTCGGTTATTTCATTAAAAAAAAAAAAGTAAAAAAAAAATATATATTAATTTTTTTTTTTACATCCGGGCCGGATGGAACCCTCTGGCGGGCCGGATGCGGCCCGCGGGCCGTATGTTTGACACCCCTGGGCTAGGATGACAGAGGGGAAACTTTATTGTTTTCTCCATGGAGGTGAGGCGTCATGTGAAGCGAAGCGCGAGGCCACAAGCAGAGGTCGAGGACTGGAGTCATAATATTGGAAAGAAGCCCTCATTGGACCGAATGAGAGAGCAGGCGGTACAGAGTGGTATCTAAGCCCTACAACACCCCCAGATACACACATACAGCCACTCATACATACAAACGTAGCATTACACTTAGCTGACGCTTTCATTTATTCGAAGCGACTTACAGTTATTATTTATATCATAGTATTGGTTACAGGCCCTGGAGCAATGTGGGATTATAGGTGCCTTGCTCAAGGGCACTTCAGCCATGGATGAAGATGAAGGGAGAGGTCAGGGGAGATTCGGACCTGCAACCCCTAGATTGAAAGACCAACTCTCTAACCACTAGGCCACGGCTGCCCCACAATAAAAAAAACAAAAACACAACTTCATAAAAGTGAAAATATGCATAAAAGTCTTCTCCCAAGATTCAACACTAGAAAAACACACAAACACATGTGGAAGGGCTTGTTTTCAAACGGCAAGTCACAAAGCAAACGTTCGGGCAATGTGTATCAAAAACAGTCTGTCAGATATTAGTAAGGCCTATGCTGATCACTCACTAGTGCTTCAATATTAAACCGCACTGGTGTAGTGAAGATAGTAGGCCTAAATAATGGACTGTGGAAAACAATGGCTTGCTGGTGTGATTGCAACGTTAAATAATAGCACAGCACCCCACTATATAAGGGATACCTGTAGTGGCATACACACATTCAGCAAAACAAAGATAAAACAGAAAAGTACAAAAGACATTTCCCGCATCTGAAATTGCTGTTCAATCCTCCAGCAAGCCAAGATTCAACAGTGTGATCCCAGCTTACAACATCTCTCATCACCACCACCTAGGTTCTGCTTTAAAAGGGGCCAGAACATAAGAGACATTGTGGTCAGCGCTACATACATGGAAACCCCTAAAACAACTTGGCTTGCAAGAGGATTGAACGGCAATTTCAGATGTGGGAAATGCACAAAAGACAAAAAATAGAGACAGCAATATACTAAATAGAGGCACAGAAGATTGGATACCCTTTGCTGAAGAGAAAGATGTGTCCATGGTGAAAGGGATCAAACAATGCTGCAATGATGTTGAGGGAAAAAACAACATAACAAACAAAATTCCACACAAACAATCCAAAGGAAAAGGTGAACAGTGCATACAAACCCCTAAGATCATTCACCTGGGCCACACACGGCTAAACACCCCTGACCCCATCACAGCTACCACATTAGTGCTGTTCTTCACCATGGCTATTCATTTGAAATTCACACATTGCAATAACCATATCACTACACGCATGTTACAATTTACAACATTGCCATTAAGCATATTCAACATGTTGTAGATACAGTAATATTATAAGTATGACATATAATACATTGCATATTGGAAGGTAAAAAAAGGACCAGTTTGGTAAATCCAGCGCTGTAGTGATTTTTGGTGACATAGAGGCAGCTTGAAACATTTCATCACGTCACATCTTCAGTCAGCTGCTATACTTCTAGCCGACTTACACCTTCAATCCTTAAATAACATGATTTTGAACAAAATTCAAATAGTAAGAAAATAACCCCATACCGTGTTCTTTAAAGGGACACTGTGTGAGATTTTTAGTTGTTTATTTCCAGAATTCATGCTGCCCATTCACTAATGTTACCTTTTTCATTAATACTTACCACCACCATCAAAATCTAAGTATTCATTATGACTGGAAAAAATGCACATTTCATACATGAAAAGGGGGATCTTCTCCATGGTCCGCCATTTTGAATTTCCAAAAATAGCCATTTTTAGCTGCAAAAATGACGCTACTTGGACCGTACTAGAAAATATTTGTTTATTACTTAGTAAACTTTCATGTAAAGATCAAATTTGGCAAAAGGCAGCCCAGTTTCAGTGAGCAGCATAGTTGCAGTACCTTTTTTGACCATTTCCTGCACAGTGTACCTTTAAGGCCTTATGCAGAGCCGTGTCACAGTTAGACATGGCCTTGATGTTTATAACAGGTCCTATACTGCGCCATGTCATGCCCATGTTGATGAAGGCCAAATACTGCGCCACAGTTTGTCATGAGGGGGCGGTGTGGTGGCTGAGTGACCGCTGGGATAGGAAGGTACACTGGGGTGCAGTCAGAGTGGCAGTGAGTCCTTAGCAATATCCATGAGGTCCTCCCTGCAGCTTCACATGCATTCACTCACAACACACAGACACACGCACACAGACACAAGCTCTTGCATACATTCACATGAGCGCATACATTCACACGTGCGCGCACACACACACACACACACACACACACACACACACACACACACACACACACACACACACAATCAAAAAAGTGACTAATACATACACACACACACACACACACACACACACACACACACACACACACACACACACACACACACACACACACACACACAAAAACAATAAGTGCAGAAAAACTTGGTAATTTAAGCACACTGACCGCACACCATATCAAAGGTCAGAAAGGTCACAAGTTGTCGCTGTATCACAGTCGCTTTAGTGGTGGGCTGCCTTCTACTACTAACTAGGCCTACTGCTAATACTAGAAACTACTACTACTACTACTACCACTAATAAGGGCTTCTCCTGATAATAAGCAGGTCATCAAGCAGGTCATCATGTTGGAGCTGACGGTGCCTTGGGAGGAGAGGTTGGAGGAAGCCAGTGGGAGGAAGAGGAATAAATACGCAGAGCTGGTGGAGGACTGCCGTAGCAGGGGGTGGTGTGCAAGATGCCTGCCCATTGAAGTCGGGGGAAGGGGCTTTGCAGGGAAGTCACTCTGTAGGGCCCAACAGCCTCCTAGGCATCATAAGGGCAAGGAAGAGGAGAGCCATCTGCTCAGCTACGGAAGCTGCTGAGAAAGCCTCACGATGGCTGTGGATACAGAGGGACAAGGCGTGGATGAACGATTCTTGGACACAGGCCGGGAACTGATCACTCCTGGTCGGGTCGCCTGGGTGAGGGGGTCTGAAAGACGTGAAACCCCCTGAGACAGGGGCGCCTCCAAGTGGTGGCTAGTGGTGGCTACCGCCACCACGTGATCACTCTCAGCCACCACGTTAGCCACCACAACAAAATCTGTTAAACTGGCTGGCTTGCATGGCTTGTAGAATTAGCTAAACTACAACTCCCAGCATGCACGATAACAAGCTACGCTAGGTAGACCCGCCCCTCCCTCGAATCGAGAGTCAGTCGAAAGACGTAACGTAAGCTCTTCATTTCTCTTCAGTTGCGTCGGGCGGGCAGGCTGCGTACAGCAGTGAGATGGACAACAACAAAGGTGTCAGTCTGTAAATAAATGATTTACAACGTTCTCTATGCTTTGTTTTTGAAAAGTTATGGCCCATATTTGATTACAAACAATGTGTTGAGGACTTCAAACTGGTTGTTGCTAGGAAATGGCATTTTAGCCTCCTGCAGTTAACTGATATGCTACTTCAAAAAACGAACTGCTTGTTAAACATTTCATACTTAAAAACTGTCCCCTAATACTCCGTTTTGAATGCTAACTTGCTAAGCCCTTCTTTAGGTTACAAACAAAGTCGAACAATTGAAGATGTATTGATGGTTGCTGAATCAATATTGGATCTCTGCTGTTTTGTTGACAAAACGTCTGAGGTCCTCCCCTTTGCTAGGTCAACTTATAGAAAGCTACCCTTGCACATTCTGCTTATGAATGTCAGCAGGGCTGTCATTAATGAAAGCATAAGCAAAATGTTAGCTTCATTTGTTTGAAAAGTGCTATATTTGCAGCCAAAATTCATGAAGATATTTGTTAGTGTGAAAACCAATATACCTCAGCTGATATGTTTGTTTTTTCAGGTGCCAATTGAGCAAGGCACCCACTGGGAAAATGTAGTTCCTGTGTCAGTATGAGAGACACTTTTTCTGCACGTGTGTATGTGTGTGTGTATGTCTGTCAACTTGTGACATTTTATATTATATATATTTTTTAAATTGATTGGCAGCACTGTATTTTATAGGCTATCATATCATACACAATGGGCTTGAGATCGAGACAATATAGAAAATTGTATGCCTACATAACTAAGCTTAATCCTAATAATAAACAAAATGGCTATCTAGCCTATATAACAACCCCAGTAGGCTATCTGTAGCCTAGATCAATACATTTGGGTTTTCGTCGGGTATGCCACCCCAAGATTTTGCCTAGCTCCAGCTAGCCACCCACAGGATTTATTTCTGCTGGCGCCACTGCCCTGAGACCCCCGGTGCTGTCACTAAGGATGTGTCCAAGATTCTGCATCACAAGATGTATCAAAACAACCATAATAGGCTAATAATAATAATAATAATAATAATAATAATAATAATAATAATAATAATAACAATAATAACAAATTAATTAATTATTATTAGTAGTGGTAGTGCTGTATTTCAGCTGCTCGACTCACAATCTGAATACCATTAAGCTATCCATTTTCCTCCGATAATGCTGGTATTTCTAGGCTATCGGAGGACAATGGGGAAGATGTAATAAACCTTTCACTCTCATTGCATGGGGCAAAGTTTCATAAGCCAGCCAGTGCCTCCACGGATAGGCTAAAGATTTCTGAGTGCCCCAGCCAATCGTGATGCAGTCCGTGACACATGCGAAGGACCTATTCAGCCCAAAGTACGCCTGATAGAAAATGAAGTGTAACAAACCCTATGTTCAACCAAAAACCCATGGGTTTGTTGATTAATCTTGATGTGTGTATGATTTTTGTTGGTAGTATCACAAATATAAGAGTGCATAGCTTTCCATGGAACCCACAAACCTTTATAAAACTAAAAAAACTCAGGCTTATAACGGATCGTCCAGAAATCGTCTGGTCCCCACTGTTGCTTGGGTTGACATCTTGGAAGTTGTTTGACAACCGTACTTGAACCTACTCGGAATGCATCTAAAGAAACCTCTTGCGAATTCATGAAAGGAGGTGGATATCAAGATTAGGTCCGAGACTCTATTAAAGGGTGCGGGCAAACGGCAACAGAGACATGGCTCTCATGATGGGGCTACTGTCGACGGCTGCCTTGCCACTACGGTTTGGAGTAAGGTCGTTGGGACGATACTCCATTGCCACCACAGCTCGGATCCTGACTGCTAGAGGGTACAGTGCCCCTGCAATCAACGTAAGGAAACTGATATACCTAACCTGTTGGCATGTGTTACATATGCAGGGCTGCTTACGGTGTATTCATGTTTAATTCGTCATGAATTTAAAGGACATCCTTGTACGGAGTGCGGGCACAGAGCCTTCAATTCGCCGTTAGCTAACCAGGTAGCTAGCTCGTTATAGCGGGCGCATGTTTACATCACGCCAACCAACTGCTAAGCCGTAATCAAGTATGGTGCTTTAGTGTCGAAGGAAATTATTGTTAAGGAGGTTTGCACTAGCCTACCATTGTCGTATGTTAGGTCTGTGACATTACAAACTGTTCGTTTTGTAACTGGTGGTCCAAAGTTGTGATTATGTCATGATGATTAAGCATCTGTGAAGTTAGCGGAAGCGCCTGCTTGAGTCACTGTTGTGAGTCTACTACTCTGCATATGTAATGTTTTCTTTGTTGGTTTTTCAGACAATCCTGTCGAAGTGCTCCAGGCCATCATCAGTTTATGCTGACATTCATCTGAAGCACAGACTCCGGTACTCTACCGAATCACCAAAAGGTTTGTAGTTGCATTGTACCACTGCATCTACACACTCAATGGATGGTGTCGCATAATCATAAACACTGGCTGTAACAAGTAAGCACACGTTGTTGGAGGTTGAAGGATGTTCATTCATTGTACATTTTCAAACTGTTTTGATTCTCAGGGGAAAATCCCAAAGAGTCAGAGCCCTCTAGCAGCAGCAGCAGTGGTGGTGGAGGAGGAGGAGGTGGGAGAAAAGGAGGTGGAGGAGGAGGGAAAAAAGACTGGTGGAGTCGTCTCCAAAAGGTATTGCTTTAACCTCCTTTGCTATTGTATAGATGGGTAGTTGACGGGCGTAACGCAAAAAAAAAAGTTAAACTGGACTGAACTTAGGTCATTCTCTCTCACTCTGCATCATCCTTGGTGTTTTCAGGGTGATTTCCCATGGAATGATAAGGACTTCCAGCAGCTATTGTTAATCGCAGGTGGATTCTCCGGTACCCTGCTTCTCTACCTAAACTTTAGAGACCGGGGAAAGGAAATTACATGGAAAGACTTTGTCCATCGCTTCTTGGATAGAGGATTGGTGAGTGGGCATCTTTGTTTGTTTTTGGGTGTAACGTGTACCCCATTTATTTTGCCACCATTCATTCTGTGTTTCGCACTGCTGACTGTATACAATAAAAAAGACAAATACAATGTTTTATAATTTATTGGGATTGTCACAGGTGGACCGCTTGGAGGTGGTGAACAAGCAGTATGTGCGAGTAATCTTAGTGCCCAGAGCAGATGCTGGAGATGGGGTAAGTCGATAACAAGAAAAACACTGTATTTGTTTCTGAGTTTGTGGTATTGTTAGTTAATGGAATCTTATTCTTACTGACACGTCTTTATCTGCTCATGCTGAATCTTGGGTCCCATTGTGTGTGTGTGTGTGTGTGTGTGAACAGAGTTATGTGTGGTTCAACATTGGTAGTGTGGACACGTTTGAAAGGAACCTTGAGACGGCTCAGCAGGAGTTGGGACTGGAGCCCCAGCGCAGGGTAGCTGTGGTCTACAGCTCCGAGAGTGATGGGTGAGTCCTCTGGTTATAGACGGTTTCATGGAATGTCCACGGTCAAAACAAAAACAAAGCATGAATGTTCTAAGGCCTTAACTTTTATTTCCGGTAGACTTCCGCAAACAATACACTGCATTGCAACAACAGCTACACTGGGCTATCAAACTGGTCCTTATGCTCAGCGTGCTCTACCTCCCATACCTGAACTGTAGCATTAATTGGTGGATGGCGAGTTTTAGCCCTGAGTGACGGACTGCGCAGGAACACAGTTACACAACATACAGCTTTGTTTGTTTGGGTGCATGATTGGTTGTGAATATTTTACATGATTTCTACTTGATTGTGCCTGGTAGGCCAAGTTGACATCAGATTAAGTTGCTTGACCAGTGGTCAAAGAAGAATTGGCCTATTAATTTCACATTCATGTTTCCTTACTTGAATGAAGAAATGTTGGTCTCTGCCTTAAGATACATTCACATACGTTTCTGGCTTCTCACTGACTCCCCTACTTGCCACTCACGCATGGAACGTTCCAGCGGGTTTAACTGCTATTGCAAAAGGGAGAAGTTAACTGCCAATAATCCAAACGGTGCATTCCAATTGGTAACTTGCTTACTCAGAAGGATCAGGAAGCGCGCTCAACACCTTGTCTTCTTATACTTTACACTGGGTACTTAACTTCGTCAATGAATGAACTCAAATCTCAAAAGAAAGTGAATAAAGAATCACTCATCAGATTTCTTTTTTCATTTTGAATCGCCTCACATCACAGACGTTTCGGGCTTACACCCTTCTTCAGTGTGAAATGGCGATTTCGCCATTAAGTGAAAACTTAACTTGCTTACTCCCCTCGCTTCAAGTTTAAATATTTTTATCTTCTGCCCACATCGCATCACTTGTACTCTCCTTGCCTCCTCGGCTCGCTATTCACTTAACTCACCGAGCGAGTAGCGATGTGTGTAAACATAGTTTTATGGTGAATGTCCACCAGACATGCCATACACCCTTACGTCCCAACACCAAACGCTGCACTACCCTCCTCAAAGGCACTTTGGTAACTGTAGGATTTAATGATACTGTATGTGAAACTGCTCTATGTTGTCACCGCACCACTGCACACCTCACCCCTGGCTGATGCGCTGCAGCCTCTGACTGATTCTCTGCCATATACCTCGTGATATGGCTGCGACTCACAATAAATTTGCATACACTTGGAGATTTCTGAAGTTTTTGACACGCTGCAATGGCAGCTTAGGCGCTGCAATAACTTTGTATTCGTGTCTCAACGTAAATCTATAGGGTAGTGTAATGCGAAGTTCCAGTGGATCATTACTGTAAGCTTGGTGGTTTACCAGCCTTTCTAAATAGTTTTGTTTCTCAACAGGTCCTTCCTGATGAGCATCATTCCTACTCTGCTGCTGATTGGATTTCTCCTCTTCACTCTACGACGAGGGCCAATGGGAGGAGGTGGAGGAGGCGGAAGGGGCGGGCTTTTTAGCATGAGCCAGTCGAATGCCAAAATGATGAAGGACAACATTGAAGTGAAATTCAAGGACGTAGCAGGATGTGAGGAAGCCAAACTGGAGATCCTGGAGTTTGTCAACTTCCTGAAGAACCCTCAGCAGTATAAAGATCTAGGAGCCAAAATTCCAAAGGTACGAAGTTACGCACTGTGCCAACAAATGAGAGAATGTACAGTATCTGTCCAAACAGTTCTTTTTCATGGTCAAAGTAGTTTACTGTGATTTATGCCAGATGCTGCGTAGCACAATATTTACCCTCTGGAGCATGTTGCAACTTTTAGGCCCATGAGATTTTTTTTTTTAATTTAACATGTTGGAATGTTAGAGCTGAATGAACAAGTTCTAATGCAAGATGAAGGTCTTGTTTTTTTTTTTGCACGTAACTGCATTTTATTTCATGTTTTATGTGTTTCAGAGGCTAAGATATTTCGTTTTTTCTTTTTAGCTGACTGCACTTTTCCAAAACATGGCTTGGCAGATGTGTTTTTGCAAATGTTTTAGGCATACATAGGTTAATGAACATGAGATGATGATAATAAGAAAAGCATGTGCAAGCAAGACATAAATCGGGTAAACCTGTTGAAGGTTGATTGAATTGTTGACTGTACTTTGAACATGAAACATGGGGCATGGAATTCAGTCACAAGACTGAAGAGGAGATAGTTTATTGCTTTGAGGAAATGTGTATTAGTCATGAATTTTAGCTTTTTTAGGGCAGAATAGCCTATGTTTTTGTGTATGTTTTTATAATCTCACAAACAGTGTATAATATATCCTATAATTTTACTGATTGCAGTTTATGTTTGTGTTTTGCGTGTCTCTTTGCTGTGTTAGGGTGCGGTGCTCTCCGGCCCACCGGGCACTGGGAAGACGCTGCTGGCCAAAGCCACCGCAGGGGAGGCTAATGTGCCCTTCATCACCGTCAACGGGTCAGAGTTCCTGGAGATGTTCGTGGGTGTCGGACCTGCCAGAGTGAGTCAACATTTCTTTCCTCGTATATACCATTAAATGTTTCCATTAGGGCTGGGTTCAAAAGATCGAATCGCGATCCCATATTGATTCACGCTCAAAAAGTGTGATATCGATTCACAACTTTGTGGATCGATCTTTTGAAGATGATAATGGTGCTATTTCTCAACCACAACCTTTTGCTCTCCTCCACATTCATTTAGGCTACATGCACAAATACACATGGCCTGTTCAAGTAAATATTGCCTTTCCCACCTTTCTCTCTCATACCAAGTTTTCCACTTCTTTCTCTCATACCAAGGCATTTCATGTTTGTGTGGGCATCAAATGCTGAGCTATTTAGGTTTTTAAAGCCGGTCTTAGAATTCTAATCATAAATGGGTTAAAGTGACAACCCAGCAGTACAGAAGATCGATATCGAATTGGATCGTGACCTTCTGGATCGGAATCGAATCGATCCAGGAAATTTGGATCGATTCCCAGCCCTAGTTTCCATAGTCGGCTTAGTGGTTTATAGGCTGATAACATTGTGGAACATTCATCTCTACTTGCTTTATGGTCCTCCTTGTGTGGGCTTTCAGCTTACTTTGTGAAGGTGATTTGACTTCCAGCCTGTAAGATGACAACACACTAAAACATATCAAACATTGCTTTAAGAATTCCCTTGGAACCTGTGAACTTTTCCTGAATATTTTAATGCTACCTCCAGTGTCTCACTTTTGAAGAATAGCAGTCTGGAACCAGTGTCAAGCGTATAATAGAACTTCTTTGATCCTACAGAAGGAAAGCATGAAAAACTTGCATGAATTTCTAAACCTCATAGCACCAGTGGCGGTTCTACCTTTTTTTAGGAACAGGGGCCACCATGGGGCCAAATGTAACCTTCAGGGGCCAACAGGGTCACCACCATCTGATATCCAGTGATGACGCGGCTTAGATAAACATCAATTGGCGACAAGGCAATACACATTATCCAGCAAGTGGCAAGAAAACATCATAGTCTTAATGAATTAAATTACCCATCATAGCCTCATTGTTAATAGGCTACCAGCCTTGCAGATTTTGTTGAGTGTATTGCATACTCTAATACATCATACCTACATATTGCTCATTTTTCAAACGTACTTTTCTACAGTATGCTGACAGGAAAGACCATCGACTTCTACGCTACTATCCAAATACACAAATGAATAATTCAGCAGGCCTATTCCTTTTCAAACTTAAATAAAACATTATGAATCAGTATAATTTGCAATACTTATTTTTTTATTCAATCTATGTGCATGAATGACACATCAAATATAATCAACAACATATAAGACAGGAGCAGATAGCAGTGTTATTATGGATGACAGGATTAAGGACTAAGCAGTTTGATTATAAAATGCTTTGAAAAGCATGGGCTGGAGTATCATAACAACCTAGTCAGTCATGGCTATGGCAGAAATGCTGTTATGACTGGAAAACACTCTTGCGTTTGCACACAAATTCAGGATGTGGCAAAATATGCATATTATGTACATTGTAAGGTTCACCGCTTAAGTCTTGTGATTGTGGATAGTGTGCAATCACTGACTATGGCAGCTTGTTTTTTAACTTTTGCATAAGTTGCACAATTTCTTGTCAGGATCTTACGTGCATACAGAATGGCAGGATGCTCTGGACGTCAAAATGTCTGCGGAGAAGCAAATAGAAGAAATAAGTGAACATATCAAACATTATGCAAAGAAAACTTTTTTTTTCCTTTAAATTAAAATATTGAACTGAACACACCAGTGTGTGGTTACAACAGCAAGAGAAGAGAATGACCATTACCATTATGCCATCACTTATAAACATTTTAAATTGCTAAATTAATCTATGTATGCATGTCTGTCTGCAGATGTGTGCAAAATATTGGATCTGTGAAATGTATATTATATGTGGCAAGACCATAATCTTCTTTTGGAAATCTAGATCAATACAGTACTTCTACTCTAATATTGTTAAGCAATGAATAGTTGTCAACTGACAAACTTCAACAGGATACTGGCTGGGCATAGCCTACATACCATCAGGTCCAGGTGGCGCACAGCACAGCTGTTCTTCACTGGCTCCTCTGCTGCACTGGGACAGGTCTACAGAGCAAATGGAAAAAAAAACAATCACAGTTAGTGCAATTCACCTTGTCTGTAATATGTTGGTCACATGTAAGATGTGATTGGTCACATGTAAGAGAAATACAACTTATAAATAACCTATAGTTCCAATTTAGTTATTTTGTTTAATGAAATGCAAATAAGTAGGCAACATTACACCCATACAACACAGTATCATGACTTATGTGGCTGCTATAACAGCTTAAGCACTTAACTATTTTGTACTGTACTTATTAGGCTACCAAGTGGACTTGCTGTACAACTTATAGTAGGCCTAGGCATTTGGGTGCTAAAACAAGTCTAGACCACTGAGCACTTCTCCTCGACACAATCTCAATGAATAATGCCATTTCCAGAGCAACACATGTAATTAGTTGTGGTCATCTCGATTTGTTGAACAAATAGGTCAAAGTTATTGCCTTCCAACAAACAAAATAACAACTTGTGATTGTGATGACGCTAGCCTAACAAGTGCAGTGGATTACTTTGCAGACCGGCGAATTTAAACATTCTAACTTCTTTCTCATAAAGGACTAAACACAGGTAGCCTAAGTATAGGAAAGTGTGTTCAAATAGTGGCTATGTTTACACGTGAAATACAAGGTAGGCTATAACTTAACACAAACGAAGCTATACAAAAGGCTGAATGACCCAAGGCTAAAAGGCATTGCTAACGATGGTTGATTAGCATAATTCACACCTTTAATTATTTGCGATCTCTCTAGGAGTTAAATGGAGCGTTTTTATCATCACTTTCCATCTTCCACATTTGCAAACTTCTTTCAACAACAGGTCGGTTGGAAACAGACAATGATTAGAAAGTATGGGTGCAGTATCTAAACCTAAACCTTACAACAAACAAGAAGATTTGACTCACCAAATAACAAAGTCAGCTTGTTAAACTTCCATCTCGTTGCTGGCTGGCATTCAGTTTACAGAATTGTTGCTCCTCTTTGATTCGCGTGGAAGGGGAGTGGTAGCCGTTCATCACAAAGATTTTTTAAGGAGGCACGTAGAACTAGATTTTTAAGGAGGCACTAGATTTTTTTCAAGGAAGACTATTCAGTTGTATTGACGCAATCGGCGCACTGCCACCAACAGTTTGGAGGTGGAACTGCAGTGACCATTTAAAAATTCCCCACTTCTGGTTTTCTCGCCAGGTGATTGTCAGAACAGGGGCCGTTCAGGGGCCAATCAAATTGGAGGAGGGGCCTCGGCCCCTGTGGCCCCGCCCCTAGATCCGCCCCTGCATAGCACTATACATGTACAGCGGTGATGTACAGCCAGCCTAGTCAATATGAAATTGTGTGGTTAGGGTTGATGGAGGATTTTATTGCTAACTTTTCTCTGAAATATGTGTTCTGTTGTAGGTACGGGACATGTTTGCCATGGCTCGTAAGAACGCTCCCTGCATCCTCTTCATAGATGAGATCGATGCTGTGGGCAGAAAGAGAGGTGGTGGCAACTTTGGTGGCCAGAGTGAACAGGAGAACACCCTCAACCAGCTGCTAGTAGAGATGGATGGTGAGTGGCTTCAGGGCTCTTTGGGTGTTTAATTAAAATGGCTAAGCTCCTATGCCTTCTAATTATTTTATCTCCGCTGCATCAAAAAAGGTGCTAACCTCAACTGCATGCATGTAGCTTTCCGTTCCATTATTTATGCATTTTTAAAATTTGCCTTATTGTTTTTTTGGCCTCTAATTACATATTTTGGGATTTTCTGCTTTTGATGTATGATTGTTGTCTTGGCTCTGTGTCTCTTGTTTTGAGTTTGTTGTAGTAATTGTGTATTTTTCCATTATGTTTTGATGTGCTGTGTCCTGATGTTTGCAGCAAAATCAAGTTTTCTTTCAAAAGGATGCATACTTTATTAGTGGTGTGGATTGGCGCTGCCCTCACGATCCGATTCTATCACATGATTCGGGAGGTAGCGATTAGGTTCTATGCGATCCGATCCGATCCGATTCAATTCTACAATGCATTGCAGTGCATTACATTTCTACTGAAAGCAAAGCAAATGTTTAATCAGTCATGATGAGGCAATACAAGTAGTCAGATACTGAGCAACAATTTATTAGCTGTTTTCTGTATCAGTCTGTATCAGTCTTGTAATGTTTTGAGGTGCTTTTATTTAATTCAACATTCATTTGCTCCCGAAATATCCATGGAAGTAATTGAAACTTAAAAAAAATGCCGGATCGATTCTGGAACTTGCCGGATCGATTCTGGATCGTCCATGCCGCGCATTGGATTGCATCGCCGAATCGATCATTGTTGACACCGCAATACTTTATTACATTTATGGGATAAAAAGTACATTTGCCAGTGAGTCTTTCACTAGCTACCGCGTCATAACCATACAATATACTCTGTGGTAGTCCACGCTCGAGCCCAGAGTCATGATCGACACTCTCTGCTCTATCTTCAGGATTCAATACCAGCACCAATGTGGTGGTTCTGGCAGGGACCAACAGGCCAGATGTCCTGGACCCGGCACTCATGAGGCCCGGCAGATTTGACAGGCAGATCTACATCGGTAAGGAGCTGCATTTTGGGTTTGCACTGCCGCTGAACGGTCACAGTGTCCAGTGACCACCAACACAACCACTACCTAATGATCCCTCATAAAGATTGATGGTCCCAATGTCGTTAAATTAAGCACATGTCAAATTATTTTTCTTTCTGTCCTATGAGCTATGGGACAGAGACCACTGAGGTAAGGCAAAGGAAAGAACGGCAACTCGGGGCTTTGATTCCGATAGGAGCAGGATATTCATTCATTCCCGATACGTCTGTCCTTCAGGTCCACCTGACATTAAGGGCCGAGCGTCCATCTTCAAAGTTCACCTGAGGCCTCTGAAACTGGACCCCAGCATGGACAGTGATGCCCTGGCGAGGAGGATGGCGGCATCCACTCCAGGTTTTACTGGTGAGTTCAGCTCAGGTCACATTACTATATTGCTAGGAGGCATCATGAAAGTGAAAGTCAAGTCCCATTGATCATCATGGTGGCAAGATTTATCACAGCCTACATTAGAGTGCACACAATGAAGCTCATCCTCGTATCCCTCTATCCCTCTTTATGAGCAGTCATGGGTAAGTGGTGAGGGCGTCAGACTTGTAGCCCAAAGGTTGCCGGTTCGACTCCAGACCCGCCAGGTTGATTGGGGGAGTAATTAACCAGTGCTCTCCCCCATCCTCCTCCATGACTGAGGTACCCTGACCATGGTACCGTCCCGTCGCACTGCTCCGTTGGGGCAGCTCCCTTGCACGGGTGAAGCATAAATGCAATTTTGTTGTGTGCTGTGGAGTGCTGTGTCACAATGACAATGGGAGTTGGAGTTTACCAGTTGGGCTTTCACTTTCACTTCACTTTATCTCCACACTAGCAGGATGTGGAGAATGTTGTTATTGTTGAACTGTGTCTGTACCCTTAATCCTGTGGTGTCTCTCTTATCAGGAGCTGATATTGCCAATGTGTGTAATGAAGCTGCTTTGATTGCTGCTCGGCATCTGAACGCGCACGTCTCCGTGAAGCACTTTGAGCAGGCCATCGACAGGGTGATTGGAGGTGAGCCCAAGCGTTTATTTTAGCTGAAAGAGAATGACCGCAAAAGAAACAATGACGCCAATGAAGGAGGAAGAACAAAGTTGAGAGAGAAATTAGTTCTGGAAATTTACAGTTGCAAAAAAAAGGCTTAATAATAACTTCAAGCATTGAATGTATACAGTACATACCAGCCGTTACTAACTCAACACCTCTCAGTTACCAACTCAAGAAAACACTGTAAACTCTACAAGCTTGACTGAGTGAGACAATTATAGACGGATAAAGAAATGATGGGAATGATGATAGGGGAAGCCACATCTCATGTCTGCAATACCTGACGTTGCACAGGTTTGGAGAAGAAAACCCAGGTCCTGCAGCCCACGGAGAAGAAGACCGTGGCCTTCCACGAGGCCGGCCATGCCATCGTGGGCTGGTTCCTGGAGCACGCCGACCCCTTACTGAAGGTAGTGTATGTCAGATATTGACCAGAGCAGGCTGAGCCGGTTTTACCAATAAACAGATATCTGCCCTCTGTAGGGGCCCTAAACAGTCAGCCCACCATAGTGAATAGCAGCAAAAATAATACAACAAGGCCTCATGTCTATAATAAGCCTAGGACCCCCAAGTGGGTAGACAAGAGCGGTGGATGGAGAAGTAGATGTGTATTTTTTTGATTGACTGATAAATCATCCTCTTTATTATGCAGTCACGGTGTGATATGATGATCTTACTTTGAAGACATCACAACATGAACTTAAATAGTGAGGGATGTTTTGATCAAAAGCTTTATGCAAACTGACAAATGAGGCATTGTTTATTTTTCTTACCTGTCCATGTGTAGTTTTGATCATGAGCCTTCCATTTGTGATCCTGGGGACTCAGCCCCTACTCATCTGTATTCTCCATGTCACAGGTGTCCATCATTCCCCGTGGGAAGGGGTTGGGTTACGCCCAGTACCTGCCCAAGGAGCAGTACCTGTACACGCGCGAGCAGCTGTTCGACAGGATGTGCATGATGCTGGGAGGCCGCGTGGCGGAGCAGGTGTTCTTTGGCCGAATCACCACGGGAGCCCAGGACGACCTGAAGAAGGTCACCCAGTCAGCCTACGCCCAGGTACGGAAGCCAGCCGCCCTCTTGCAGTCGGGTCATCTTTGGTACCATCACTTGGAAGCTAGCGGTGTAAATCAGTGCCTTTGTGGCGATTCGATTTGACATCGATTTCTTTGGCCAGAGATTCGATTATTTTCGATTCAAGTCAAAGACCATATTTTATTAAACTTTACAGGCTTGGCTTAAGTGTGAAATGTTCAGTAAATAAATAAACAAAAGCTGAAATATCTACATGCATTTTATTTGAGGACCAACATTATTACACTCAGTATTATTATTTCTGTGTGAGCCAAATTTAAATACCTCACAGAATGAGTGAAATATCAGAACAAAATCGATTAATAACGATAAATCAATTCTCTTATGGACAAATCGATGAACTGAATTGCCGGCTGTAAGATCGTTGCCTTGATTCAAAACAATTATTATTTACACTTCTATTAGAAACCCAATGTGTTTTGGGTGAAGTCAACCACTACGTCAACATATCCACCTATTTATCCGCGTTTACAAGGGGGTAGACAATCGACGCATCAGCGAAGTTATTTATCTCCATAACGACTTACGGTAACTCACATTGGCTACAAGTACGGGTCCCAGCTCTCCACCAATGGTTGGTCGTTTCTCAGCTTTCAAGTGCAAACATGCATGCGTGTCAGTGTGAAATTAAAATGAATTTCATCCAGTCGTTACGTGTTTGTGCACTGAGGAGTCACATGTTGGGTAGTGACGGAGATCCTCAGATGATGACATTACCTGTAGCTCAATTGGATTATGTTATTACACACGCAGATGGTCACCTCTTGCCTGCTATTTTGCTGGATCATGAATTGACCACTCAGCCAACTTAGTTGCAAGGGTGGGGAACCGTTTTCATTCGAGGGCCACTTCAAATTTTATAATGTCCTCCAAAGGCCGTACTATGAACACAAACCAGGATTTCACCTTGCACTTTAGACCTATATTGAAGGAGGCCACCTTTACAACAGACCCCACCTTCACTAGGTCCTCTGAAAATATAACTTAATTGTATTGCAAATCTAATTTCTAAGATTGCTTTACATGTTATATTTCATGGACACCGTAAACTGCCCTCGAGACATAGGTTCCCCACCCCCGGTTTACAGTTCTTGAGTTGATAACAGAGGTGTTGAGTTAGTAATGGCTGCATTGCATACATTAAGTGCTTGTACTATTATTCAGACGTTGGTTGCAACTTCACATTTCCAGAATCTTTGTTTTCTTTCAGTGTCGTCATCTTTAAGTTAAAATTTGAAGCATATTCAATTTAGTTTTCAAGACCAATCAAAACCTGTGCTGGTGTTGGTCTGCTGTACATTTATCATCACAAAAATCGCACTGCCAATGCACAGTCATGACATGAGAGTCCATGTGGATTCCCTCTTTTATCCCTCCCATCTTATCACCCTCTCTTCTCGTCCTCTGTCTCTCCCAGATAGTGCAGTTTGGCATGAGTGACAAGGTGGGCCAGGTGTCGTTTGACCTGCCGCGACAGGGGGAGATGGTGATGGAGAAGCCCTACAGCGAGGCCACGGCGGAGCTCATCGACCAGGAGGTGCGGGAGCTTGTGGACCAGGCCTACCAGCGTACCATGGAGCTCATTCTGGACAAGAGGGAGATGGTGGAGATGGTGAGATGCCCTTTTTGTCTCAGATGTAATAGATGCACACTTCTTCCTTTATCTTTTTCTGTTGCAAGTACATGTACAGGCAAATTATGTGAAGTGGATTTTTCTTGTGGCCCTCTGCACTAACACACTCATGTTACATACAGTCATATACAGTACATCTCATGGTTACCTAGGTCCCACCCCATCTATCTCCAACTCATTTTCATCATATTAAAGGCTGAAAAGCTCAAGAATATACTTAGAAAATAAATGGACAGGAAGACGTAGTGTCTTGGTGCTGTAAGTATCTAATGTACATGGGTGAAAGACGTTTTTTTGGGGGGGTGGGGGCTCAGACGTCAGGTGGAGTAACAGCACTTAATGCCCAGAAATGAATTAGTAATTGGTGGTTGATGTGCTGTAATGAATATGCTTCTTGTATAGTTCACTAAAATCAAAAAAACAAAAAATCCATACAATAGTGTCACTGGCTGTCTTTGTGCCACCCTCTCGTGTGCTACTGCTGAAATGTCACGGATCCATAGGTTTGTGTATGTCATCATGTCGTCAGGTGGGTGAGAGACTCCTTTAATTGTGTGTGTGTGTGTGTGTGTGTGTGTGTGTGTGTGTGTGTGTGTGTGTGTGTGTGTGTGTGTGTGTGTTTTGCATGGCAGGTGGGTAAGAGGCTTCTGGAGAAGGAGGTGCTGGACAAGGCCGACATGCTGGAGCTGCTGGGCCCGCGACCCTTCCTGGAGCGCTCCACCTACGAGGAGTTTGTGGAGGGCACGGGCAGCTTCGAGGAGGACACCAGCCTGCCCGAGGGCCTGAAGGACTGGAACGTGGAGCGCGGCATCAAGGAGGCCCAGGAGGAGGAGCCGGCC
The DNA here is from genome assembly GCF_034702125.1 of Engraulis encrasicolus. Classification (NCBI taxonomy): domain Eukaryota; kingdom Metazoa; phylum Chordata; class Actinopteri; order Clupeiformes; family Engraulidae; genus Engraulis; species Engraulis encrasicolus. Next base: position 8,932,450 of record NC_085860.1, read on the forward strand.
AAGGAGAAGCAGGCGGTTTAGGGCCAGGAGTGAGGGACACCTCCTTCCCTCCCTGGCCTCGGGGCCCTCCTTCTCTGCCCTTCAACGCTCCTCCTCTTTGGACTTATCTTCTTTGCTGCCCAAGATGGAGGATGCAAAGGATTTTTTTTGGGACTAGATCTCCCTGAAATGGACTGTGGCTTTCACATGCCCAACACACACAGACATACACATAATGTATTTATATTTGCAACTGTAGAGTTGATTTTACTGGCTTCACAGCAAGAGAATTTCTCTGAGGCCTTAACAGCACTGATTTGGTGAAGTGGTGTTGTTCAGGTACCGGTAAATATTTGGTACCTCCGTGTCATTTTTTTTTCCAAGTAATATACCATTTTATGTACATAAAATGACATTAAGTGTTCATCAAGTGGTGAAGAAAGACAATGATGTAAATGTAGGCTCAAAGGCTTAACGAGGCTTTCCACAAAAAACAAATCACTTCATGAAGCATATCACATCTGATATACAGTATATGTTTTTATTTATGACTTTGTGTGTCTACCCAATTCATTTCTGGTAAAAGAGCTGGTCATAAATTAAAAAAAAAAAACTGAAGAGATGTGAAATATTGGATCTGCACAAAACATGAAGGCCACTTAGGCACTCAGTTGTACCATACCAAACACCAGCGCTACCTACCACCTATGTTGTGATTTGATTAAATGCTTAAATTCAATTTTTCTGGAATCCTCTGGGCAGAATCTTGGCCTCCCTTCACTTTGCTAAAAAAAACTGTGTTACCGGGTCGAATGCACTCACTTCAATCCTCTTTCTTTTCTTTTACTCCTTTCTCTATCATTCTCTCTCTCTCTCTCTCTCTCTCTCTCTCTCTCTCTCTCTCTCTCTCTCTCTCTCTCTCTCTCTCTCTCTCTCTCTCTCTCTCTCTCTCTCTCTCTCTCTCTCTCTTCCCTGAAGGCTGCTTGACATCGAACCCACTATCAATGTTAAGGGTTGTGTTGTGGGCAGTCACCTACAGTTTTATCTCTCTTTTCCTTGAATATGTCTCTGTTGCACACCCATCTCTCTCTTTCACCTCTTCTCATACATTCTCTTTTATGACGATGTTGCTGGGAACATGACCTCTTTCCCTTGTGAAAATATTTTGCTCAAATGAGCAGATATGTGAGGCTGAGGGCAGCAAATTGCTCTCTTTTCCTTTCTTTCTCTTTCTTCTCTCTCTTTTCTCTCTGAGGAGGCAGAGTGATTCCAGACTAGCCTGGTCGGTCGGCACACAAGTAGGGCACTCACTGGCACAGTCATCCATCACTGCCCTCACCCCATCAGCCCCCCCACAAACCCAGCCTCCCCACCCCAGTCTACCTCTACCCCACCACCATCACAACATGAGCCGGACCCTACTACCCCTGGGTCAGCCTCCAAGCCTACCAAATCCTCACCTCTCTGTACCTCAATCCACCACCCTCACCCCCAACCATTACCCCTACACACTACCGACCAAGCCACCAGCCATTACCACCACCTCCCAGCCGGCCAGCCAGCCACCCCTCCCCGCCTCCTAGTTCCAGGGCGCTGTTCAAGCTTAGCACATGACAGTGAGACTTCGGCTCAAAATAGCCCGAACGCTGTGCGCTCAACAACACAGCAGTTAGTGTTGCTCCAATGTCGGGGGACAAAACGTTTCCACATGCCCTCGTAAATAGTGTCAGCAGAGAGTGTTGAAGATGGGCCGACTGGGGAACGAGTGCCTGTAAAAGATTCCGTTTTCGACGTTATGTTAGCACCAGTGCCTCTTCGTCAATAGCCTTATTATTGCAGAGACGAGGATTAGTCCCTAATTCATAAGTGAAGACCCTCAATACTCAGTGATGAGCTGATGTCGGCCTGTCTTGACGCTCGTTGTGATTGGAAAATTGTCTTGATGGATGCAGGGGCGGATCTAGCCATTTTGGGGCCCTAGGTGAAATGATACAACAGGGGGCCTTCAAAAGTCATTCTTTAAAAACATCACCACCGATTGGCATGGAAGGAGCAAGTATGCTATTTTAGTGTTTTATCTCATGTACTGTATGTCTTCGATTCCTTTACAAAAATGACAATTTAAGATTAGGATGACTTTTTGTGCGTTTATCGTGACTGTTGTGACAGTTGGGGGGCCCTATGGAGGGCAGATTTGGTTGGGGCCCTAGGAAATTACCTAGGATTGCCTAATGTAAAGTTCGCCTCTGGATAGATGTGTTGCAGGGCTGTTACTTTCTCAAACTGTGATTGACACTGGCCTGGCTCCTCATAGATCCCTTGTTGAGGGCACCACCTCTCTCATCAAACACGTCAATGTGGCTTTGTATGTTGTGTGTGTGTGTGTGTGTGTGGGGGGGGGGGGGGGGGGGGGGGGGGGGGGGGGGTGATGTATATCAACCTATTTCAGGCTGGCCATTTTACCTTTTACTGTTCAAACCCAGTGTGTGCCCTCCATGTTGTTGTGCTCTCTTCAAGCAAGGTCATTTTCAATTCTACTTAAGTGGTTTGGGAGAGACGTCAGCAAATTTGGCAGCTTCATCACTCTCTTCCTTCCTCTCTAGTTTTATAAATACAGTTTGCGGCTTTAGTTGACCAAATACAAGACTGCTTCACACCACCGAGATTACATATCTGAAAAAGAGATTAAAGGTTTTTCTCCACTGCAGTCTGTGTTGTAGTTGTTATGTCCACATTATTCGCATCCAAAAGGAGAAAAGAGGAATTTATTGTCTTACGTTAAATATACTCGGGTACTGTTGCGTAGATGATTTAATGTGTAGATTAGATTTATACAAGACTGTCCTCCACAAACCACAAAGTCAAAGATCACTCCCTTTCTCGGCCCACTGTCTTTATTGATGTCAATGTTGACTGATGATGAATCCTTTGCTGTTCTTTTCAGTCACATTCCCCCTTTACTCCATCAGGGAAAAATACAGGCCATCTCAACACGTACCTCCTCTACTCTTGTTATTTGTCCCATACGTAATACAAAGTACACAGATAGTCACATGGCCCATAGCTTCAGGCTTAAACACGCAGATGGCCTGGTTTGCACAGCAGTCATTGGTTTCTTATCGGTATTTCTCCTTGCCTTAACCTTAGATGAAGATTAGCATTCTTAAGGTTGCATGACCACTACAAACTACAAATGCATTTCCACACACTAAAAAAAAAAATCTCTCCAGAGGAAAAATGTTCATGGATACCTGCAAAAGGAAGTGAAAGAGAAAAATGGAAGAAAAACAGACAGAAAGGGTGGATTCCAATATGCAGACTTCGGTCCTCCCTTGCTCACTTGCCTCCTTGTGACCTCATGATGATGTCACCGACGACAGAAAATTAATTCAATATCTTGCAAAAGCACAATTCTAATGTCAGTTTCTCATTTGCAATCGGAATGGTGGATGAAAAACAGTCCACCAAAAGTTGTTGTGGCTAGGCTGACAGCGGGGAAATGGTATTGTTTTCTCCACGGAGGTGGGGCGAGGCCAACAAGCACAAGTGGAGGACGGGGAGGCCGCATATTGGAATGCACTCAAAGACTGCTTGTCAGCTCTAGAACTACCTCTTCAAATGCAGATAGGGGTGGTGAAGGGCACAGACGGGGGGGTCCTATGCATCCTTTCAGGTGATATACCAGAAGTCTTTGTGTCCAATTATGTAGCTCAGTCCTTCCTTTCCCCAATGCTTCCAAGAAGACTCTTCAAAGAAATTTGCTTACGCATTTTTTTTTTGCTTTTTGCTCTTTCCTTTTTTCACCCAGTTCATAACAGTTCCCAAGGTTACTCTGGTGATATCAATATTCCTGGCAGGTTTCTGACAAGCTGCATAATTGCGTCCACATTGCTTTAATGTCCTGTTTACCCTGTTTACAATTTATTATGTTTTGCATACACTCAACTGATGACTGGTGAGGGTCACTCCACATGAGCAAGGGAGTGAGCCCTCTCTAACATACAAATGATCTGAATAAGCTGCACACTTCCCAGTATATAGTGATCCTGTATGTTCAGTTTGAAGAAATTATTGAATTCTTTTTGTTTTCCTTTGACATCAAGGATCTATAGATCTCAAGAGACTGGTTAGTGTCTCACCAAAAGCCATGGTGATGGACGGTCAAGCACTGTGGTACAAGGGGCAGGATGCTTACACTGGTAGCCTTAGTAGTTCTAGTAGTAAAAGTTATGTGTACTTCACCTTTCATCAGGTGCTTCTTTATGGCCCCTAGAGCAGTAGGCCACAGGACTGCATGATTGGTATGTGCCCTGAAGCCCCTATACCACGAATGAGTTGTCATGCACTGAGGCCATGTCCCATCACATGGCTGGGGGCACTTCATCAAGTCGCCGTAGACTCATGCCATCAAAAAACACCTATGATCTGCAATGTTGGTGGTGTCTACCAGGCTATAGCAGTGATTTTCGCACTGTGCCTGACTGGAGTCGATAGATGAAGTGAGCTTCCGACTCGGAACGCTGACGTGTGTGTGTGTGTGTGGTGTGTGTCTTGTGTGTGTGTGTGTGTGTGTGTGTGTGTGTGGTGTGTGTCTTGTGTGTGTGTGTGCTCGATGTGTCAGCAGACTGCCCACAGGGGTTGCTGTAGGGACCCCTGTGGGACATGGCCTTAGCAACTATTCGGATGTGAATCTTGTTTACAACAACTGGATGAGGAGAGATGGACTCGCCCTTATTCTGTGCGGTCCATCTCTTCCACATCTCTCCTTTGCCTTTCTACCTTTTCTGTGGCTTATCACTCTAACCATCTCAAATTCCCACTTTCTAATCTTTCTCTCTCTGTGTTTCTCCTCTATGCTTCTCTAAGTCTCCCACAGGGCTCTGGGTGCGTTGAATCTTCCTGTGTGTGTGACACGTCCCTCCCTGCCCAAAGTGAGCAGCAGCAGCCACGGGACGCTCCTGTGGTGGATGGACAGGCTTCCTTCAGGCATGGACTCGTCAGGGCTGCTGGGATAGCGATCGCTCCATCTTCAGGAGGGGCTCCGTGTTGTCCGAGTCACTGTGGTGCTTCCGGTCCTTGGGCTGCTGCTCGGCCCGGGCTCCACGGGTCCAGGACGGAGATCGCACATAGCCCCCGTGAGGTAAACGAACCATCGGCGGATGCTGAGGGTCTGATAGATTCAAGGACAAAATGTCATGATGCATTGTGGATTATGTGCGCTGAAATTTCATTTTTTAATAACAATGAGAGAACTGTAGCTTGCAACACAGGCACAGGCTTGTAGCACAGGCAACAGTGGCACCTGGGTGGATGGAGTGCCAGTCATGTGAAAAAGTGACCGATGGCTAATGGTGCATCAAATAAAAAATAAAAACACACAACCATATTTATACAATTATATCAGCCCAAATAAATGAACAGTAACCTACAGTTCTGAGTCATTATATATACAGTGCCCTCCATAATTATTGGCACCCCTGGTTCAGATGTGTTTTTTAGCTTCCAATTATTTTATTTTTTTTCTAAATAATATGGGACCTTAATGGAAAAAAAGAGAAAAATCCAACCTTCAATACAAGTGCATTTATTCAGTGGGGAAAAAATCCCACATAAAGAAATAATTATTTGACATCAAATATTGTGTGTCACAATTATTGGCACCCCTGGTGTTAATATTTTGTACAACCCCCTTTTGCCAACAAAACAGCACCTAATCTTCTCCTATAATGTTTCACAAGATGGGAAAAGACAGAAAGGGGGATCTTCAGCCATTCCTCTTTGCAGAATCTCTCTAAATCATCCAGAGACCTGGGTCCTCTCCTCTGTACTCTCCTCTTCAGCTCACCCCACAGGTTCTCAATGGGGTTGAGGTCAGGGGACTGAGATGGCCATGGGAGGAGCTTGATTTTGTGTCTGGTGAACCATTTCTGTGTAGATTTGGCCATATGTTTAGGGTCATTGTCTTGCTGAAAGACCCAGTGACGACCCAGCTTCAGCTTTCGGGCAGAGGGCAACAGATTTTGATTTAAAATGTCCTGGTATTTCAAAGCATTCATGATGCCATGCACCCTAACAAGGTTCCCAGGGCCTTTGGAAGCGAAACAGCCCCACAGCATCACCGACCCACCCCCATACTTCACAGTGGGTATGAGGTGCTTTTCAGCATGCGAATCTTTCGTGGTACGCCAGACCCACTTAGAGTGTTTGTTGCCAAAAAGCTCAATCTTGGTCTCATCTGACCAAAGCACACGGTCCCAGTTGAAGCCCCAATACCGCTTGGCGAACTCCAGACGCTTGCGTTTATGATTGTGAGTGAGGAAAGGTTTTCTCCGTGCATGCCTCCCAAACAGCTTGTTGGCGTGTAGACAGCGCCTGATGGTTGATTTGGAGACTTTGTGACCCCAGGATGCTACCATTTGTTGTAATTCTGTAACAGTGAGCTTTGGAGATCTTTTGATTTCTCTTACCATCCTCCTCACTGTGCGTGGTGGCAAAATAAACTTGGGTCCTCGTCCAGGCTTGTTTACCACTGTTCCAGTTGTTTTGAACTTCTTAATTATTCCTCTCACAGTGGATATGGGCAGCTGCAGTTGAGTGGCAATCTTCTTGTAGCCTCTGCCTGACCTGTGAAGGTCGACGCACATCTGCCTCACTTGTATGCTGTGTTCCTTTGTCTTTCCCATGTTTAAGAGTGGATAAGAGAAATGGCCTCGGTGTCACGTCATATTTATACCCCAGGGAAACAGGAAGTGATGAATTACTAATTAAATGTTCCTACATACTCTGGTAAACTTTGTAAACTACTGTAGAAATGACAGAAATGCTTCAATTATATTTATTTCCTGGGAATTGTTAAGGGTGCCAATAATTGTGGAACAGGTGATTTAATGAAAAATAATTATTTTTTAGTCAGGGATTTTTTTATTTTCTTACAATTCATTTGAGTTGAAGGCTACATTTTCCTACAATTTTCAGTGTGTGACAGTATTCTTCTGCAATAAACACTGAATTTATTTTAAGGCTTTTAACACATCTCAACCAGGGGTGCCAATAATTATGGAGGGCACTGTATATATAAAAAAAACTTCACACAGACAAAAAGTCAAGACACAAAGTCTTGGTTGGTGTACTCAGCCTATTACCATGCAGCTCCTTACAGTGCTATGATGTAATGAGGGCCAAATGAGCTGAGCTCCCACATTCACAGGAGATCTGTTCTATTTAAACAGAACAGGCAGGTCTCTGAAGGTGGCTCCTCTCTGCCTGGCTTTAAAAGTTAACTCTACTGCTGAGCCAGAGCGAGCGAGAGAGAGAGAGAGAGAGCGAGAGAGAGAGCCCTTCATGCATGGCATACAGTACATTCAGTGACAACTGCTGCCTCTCTCTTCCTGTGTTGTGAACTGAAATATTCAGGGGGAACATTTCCCTGCACTTCTGCTCCCTGGCCCATCAAATAATCATAGCCTGGGAGCGGGGCAGCGGGGGCATTTGCAGGGCCAGATGTGAATGACAGCAGAAGGGTAGAGTACAGGAGGAGGCCTCTATTTTGGTCTGCACTCATGTTTATTGCATGGCCCTAGCTAAATATGAACTGTCCCTCCGGCTAGACAGTGAGTATATGTACAGTATAGTGGGTTCTCAACGATCGCTTAATCATCCCGGGGTGTACAGTGTGGAAGCTACTGTAAATTAACAAGGGGATTACACTGTGGATACTCACTTTTCACTGTTCATAAATTTCATTTCGCTTTGCTGACCTTGGTAAAGACACCAGTCCTTCACATTTTACATCTCTATTAAGCCTCTGTCTGAAACACATCACATTGTTACTCTCTGGCTGGTTTTCTGATGATATGTGGCATGTACTCGGCTCGCACATTTTTTGGCACAAAATGTGTCGTGCCACAAAAGTGGGCACAAAGACACAAGAAACGCACAGAATGAGATGTCATGTAAGCAACCCACAATACAAGTGCAAGTGCAAGTTGGCTGAAATGACTGTTGACATTCACTAGGTCTTTTGGAACACCTACAGATTAGAGTCAGAGACAGAGTTTACTGTATTGCCATTATTGTGCATTGCACATACAGTAGCCTACACAGGGTAATGAAGTGTGCTAATGCAAGGGTTCCCAAACTTTACCATGGCAAGGCCCCCCACATACCGGTATATAGCCAAGGCCCCCCTTACATGGGTCATGCCACTCTATTTTTCTTTGCATCTCCTTTCACAATCATAGTCTAGTTGCCCTGCTGGGAAAGTCTATATAAAATAATAACTTGACAATAATAGTAGTAATGTTCAGAGATGCAATAGATTATTATAATGCCGCTCTTAACTAATGGAAATATTGTTAAAATTATTTTTGGTTTATTTTGGTGTTCATTTGTTGTTACTGCACAACATTAACTATCAGTACCAGAGATTGTTTCTAAAGGAGCAACAGTTTCTCTGTCAGTACCCAGCACCAGAACAGGTGTGGCTAATTAAGGGAGGCATGGAATACTGAAGAGTAACTGTCAATTTTTTTAATTTTAGAACTCTGCTGTAGAACACTCAATAGCAACCACTGCTTGCTGTGAGGACTAATTAGTTAGCTGCTGGGCCTAGTGGGTCAACCAGAACAGGTGTTGCCAATTAAGGGTTCTGACGGTTACTCTTCATTGTTCATTAGCTAAGTTAGATCATGTTATTTTTTACTACCACTGCTAGGCTCTGGCCCCAAAGGCAAGCCCACTTTTAGCATTTTCTACAAAATTGCAGTCTACTTCAAATAAAAATTGTGCTGCACTTTTCCTGCCAACCTGCCACGGCCCCCCTAGCACCCCTTCGCACCCCTCCAGGGGTCCTCGGCCCCCAATTTGAAAACCACACCAAAGATGCTATTTCAGCTCGTGTTTGGCACTGAAGAAGACTCACTTGCTGAAGGTTCGTGATGGTTCTCCTCATCTGAGTCAGCAAAGACCTCCCCTAGCTCTTGATCCGACATGTCAGTGAGCTCTGTCAGGTCCAGGAGGTCAAAGTGCACCTCCAGAGATGATACACTGCTCAGTGGCTCTGGTGACAGATAGAGACAGTGCATTGAAAAAAGAAGGGAGAACAATGTAATCCATTCAGATATGAATGTTGCAAAGAATCCATACAATGAGTTAGGCCTAATTTAACATTACATCTGATTTGGCCTAAATAACATACGGCTAATGGTGCTCTTCCTCTATGTAGAGCAAGTTGCAACTGTTTAGTCACAGGGGCACTCATATCTGGATTAAAAAAAGAAATAAAAAGAAAAACAGCAACAAGGCAATAAGTCACTTTGGCGTCCAAAGAGTTTAGTTGTAAGCAGGGCCACTGACAGCTTTGGCAGGGCCCAGGACAATGTTCCCCCCAAAATTGAATGTATAATATGGGGACCCAATTCTGCCCCCCCCCCTTCTTCCTGGGCCTGAGACAACTGACCCCTTTGTCCCTCCCTGTTATCTTCCCTGGCTGCCAGCGACAGAAACTTCAGAATGAGCCCAGTTGTCGCCTTCTACCAAGATGATGAATGAATGAAATTTTTCACATGTTGAGGATAGAAATAGGATTGGCTGAAATGATGGCTTCAGACTTACGTCTCCTTTCATGGGTGAGTAGGTGAGCAGGGTGGTGGCCAGGGGTGCCGGCCTGTTCCCCCGTATGGGAGCAGTGGGAGAGCTCTGCCAGGCTAGCTGAGCTGGAGGACTTCAGCAGACTCTGGAAGCCCCTGACTGGCTCTGTTTGAATGCAATGGTAAATTATGAGTTTGTGGCCTTGCCTCCTCCAAAGCTAAATTGATACACCCAAACATATAGAAGTAAAACAAATAGGGATAACGTGTAACAATATCACTGTCCCATTACAAAGGCTGGCGATCGGAATGCAAAGAGCTGGCAAAATCAAAGTTTTTACAAACCTTCCAATGACCTCCCCCCTACATCTGGGCTTCTCCCGTGTATCTTTGGGGAATTCTGCCATTTCTCTGGCTCTTAAAATAAAAGGGCAAGTTAGACACACTCATCCAATGTAAAGAAAAAAAAAACTTTGAACAGCTTTGAAACAACATAATTTGACCTTTTCGGTAATGAGAAAACATGCACACAAGCACATCCAAAAACAAATCGAACATCTGAGTTTCTTCTAAATAGTCAATATACATGATCTCCTTTGGTTGATTGTACTGTAGAACTAACAGACATGGTATTTCTTCTAGAATAGAATAGAATCACAAGTTCAGTGAAAAATAGGCCCTATGTACAATAAAACTAATATAAAACTGCTGACTACTAAACTATACAACCTTTCGTACATTTTATACTTTTGTACCTTTTATACCTTTGTACATTTTATACTATACAACCTTTCATACAAACGTTGGTTCCTTGCTCCCATTTGTGACTGATAACAGCACAACACCTTTAGGTGCCAATTGCAGCTACAGTAAATTTAAATTTTATGAATTATATGATATATGATATCGTATATTACACGATATATATGAACCAGATTGTGTGTACAGTCTCACTCTCAAGAGTCTTCAGTGACCTCTTTTAGCATAACAACTGCTTTTCAAAACATGAATTCAAGGGAAGAGCTATACCAACAGACCTTTTCAGTTATTGTGTTATGCAGAAGATTACAATGTGAACATTCTTTAGCAGCATGCAACAGATCATACCGCTCCTAGAATTCCCTTCACTGTTTGCATTGTAATGTTTCTCATATGATATCAGCATCCCATTGGCCTTAAGTCAGCATCTTACTCCATCTCAGCCATTGCGTAAACATAACAGTCTCTGGTTTCATTGACTGACTGAACCTGCTGCTCACTGTTGACTTTGCAAACAAAACATCAAAGATGCTTGTTGCACTATCACCTGTACTATGATACAGAACACAAGAAATATGATATAACTTGTCCAAAAAAAGTGGGAGAGCACAGTCTTTGTCTATATTTTCAGACTGCACATTTAACAAAGAAGAGAAAAGATGCATCAGCTCTTGTGCACAAATGAGTCATTGTTTTCAGAATCAGCCCAATAGTGTGGCGTCCCCTGCCTTTTATTCTGCAGTGCGTGCGGGTCGTCCTGCAGTTGTACTAACGAAGACACATTACTCATCCCTCCCAGCCAGCCCACCTCTGCCACGCAGGAGACGTCAGGGACAGGAGTGGTGCGTAGTATAACTTCAAACATTATACGGTTAGTGATAAATATGCCTTATTGAGACCAGAAAGACTGCATCTGAAGGCACATCTTTTCCCTCTTCACATAAACCGGTACTCAGTCTATCATCATCAAGATCAAAGGGTTTTCTAATCCGTTGCTTGTATGTAATCCACCTTTTGTAGAATTACCCATCTACACCTCTGTACACACTTACTATTTAATCCTTTTAAGTGAATGACGGTGAACAATGGCATTTACCCAAGCGGCTGCGTATGCCCTCACACACACAGACACACATGCATGTGTGTACGCACCCACACACACACAATGGACATGCACATGCATCTGAACTCATCGACATCCACTAAGCAGTCTGCACTTGTCACTGGCCGTCTATCTGTCTACTGGTGCATTGCTGCTTGCTCTCTGAAGACAGCCTCCCCTTTGCTTTGCCAACAAGCACGGCAGCCTGTTTAACTGCACTGTGCAGCGAGGCTGTAAACTGCTTTTGTTCACTGCACGCTGCACAGGCAGCTGTATATGTGTTGTGATGTTGTGTGTGAGTGCAATCTATAAGCATAGTGCCGGTCCTTACCAGGGGTGCTGGTCTCTCCCTGAGCCTCCATCCAGCCTCCGCGACCTGGCTACTTTCCGCCGTCTGAGGCAGCTGCTGGGGAGGGGAGGAGAAGGGAGGGGAGTGGAGGGGAGTGGAAGGGAGGAGAGGAGTGGAGGGGAGGGGTAGAGGCGTCGTCTCGCTCGTCTCCCGCTCCCTCTCTTTCACACTCTTGCCGACATGCTCCCTCTTCCTCTCTCACTCTCGCGCTCTCTGTCTCTCACTCTCTCTTTTTCTCTCTCCCTCCCTCCCTCCCATTGCTCCTTCTCTCGCCTCCACCCCCTCCTAAGCTTTTTCAGCCATCCACATTCTGTCTTTCTTTTCCTCTGGAGATGACTCACATTCCTCAGCAGTGGCCCACCAATTGTCTACTATACACAAAGCACCATGAAAAATGGCTCAACCCAGCACTACCTGCATCTAAATGGGCAGACAGTTCTCAGGGATCTCCCTTCCCATTTGCATTTGTCTGGTTCTGTTTTCGCCTCCTGTCTCTGCCACCTCTCTCCAGTGAGTCCAGTCACCTTCACTGGCACCTTCCCACTCCACCACGTGCTGTTCAAGGACACTGCAAACAGTGTATAGGGAGTGCCTGCCTCTGCCTGTGCAGCACTCCTCTCCTCTCCTCTCTCCTCTCCTCTCCTCTCCTCTCCTCTCCTCTCCTCTCCTCTCCTCTCCTCTCCTCTCCTCTCCTCTCCTCTCCTCTCCTCTCCCCTCTTCTCCCCTCCTCTGCTCTCCTCTCCCCTCCTCCTCTCCTCTCCTCTCCTCTCCTCTCCTCTCCTCTGCTCTCTCACTCACTGCTTCGTTTCAGCGGTGGTCTGGTCGTAGTAGTAGGTAGTGTCACACACTGCATAGTGGCTGAGTACAATAGAAGCCACAGTTGGAGTGAGGGGGTGGGGACGCGCAAGACTAAAGAGAGAAGTCTGTGTGTGTGTGTGTGCGTGTGTGCGTGTGTGGTGTGCGTGTGTGCATGTGCATGCTTGTGTGTATGTCTGTGTGTGTGTATGTGCGTGTGTGCGTGTGTGCATGTGCATGCTTGTGTGTATGTGTGTGTGTGTATGTGCGTGTGTGTGTCTGTGTATGTGCGCACGTGTGTGTGCGCGTGTGTGTGTGTGAGAGAGAGAGACAGAGACAGACAGACAGACAGACAGACAGACAGACAGACAGACAGACAGACAGACAGACAGACAGACAGACAGACAGACAGACAGACAGACAGGTAGGTGATGGGGTGTAGTAAAAAAGTAAAATAAAACAAGGCCTACTGTATATGGGCAATTCCTCCTACCATCTGTCATGTGCATTGCCTTCACAATCTGCCACTCCTCCACTCTGCAGGTGCACAACAAAGGACATGAAAAGAAGATAAAAGGCAGGAAAAGGGAAAAGTGTAGCCTACACAACCTTGGCTTCATGATTGCAGTGTGCCAGCAACACATTAGTCTATCAGAAAATAAGGCTTGAGCTGTGCTCTGGTACTAGCGCTGCACCAATATACTGGGGACCCTCGTTCTACCCTGACATAAGGTCATTTCCAGATCCTTCCCTGATAAATAGTAAATTTGATGATAAACACATGTTATTGACTTTCTACCCTGGTCTAAGCCATTTGTATGCTTTGTCTCAATGCAACTTACTTTCAGGTGTATAGTGCCTCATACAGGAATGTAACAAATAATGCTATTTCGTCAGATGGTCAGCACAAAAACTCATTCCACATGCCATAGTAGTGAAAGTATCATTCTTCCACAATTTCTTGAAAATTCAAGGTGCACTGTGTAATATTTTTGTAATTTATTTTCAGACTTCATGCTGCCCATTCACAAATGTTACCTTTTTCACAAATACTGAATTATAAGTTTTCATTACAACTGGGAAAATTTGCACTTTTCATACATGAATAGGATAGGGGGATCTTCTCCATTGTCCCCCATTTTGAATTTCCAGAAATAGACATTTTTAGCTGCAAATCTTACTGCACTTTGGTCAGACTAGCAAATATTAGTTAATTACTGAATAAATATTCATGAAAAGATTGAATTTGACACACAGTTTCAATGAGCAGCATAGCCGCAATACTCACTCTGACCACCATCCTACACATCCTACCGAGATGCAATGCTCAAATTAATCTACAGCTCCACCCAGAGTTCAAAAGATGGTACTAAACAGAGAGAAGCTAGTTTGAAAAAAGGTGACCAAAGCATTCATTAGTTAACCACACAAACACATCATTTATGTGACCAGGCATTGATCTTAAACTCATTATAGGCCTAATTGATTTATGCACCACTGTGCAAACACTTATTCAATGTCATTTAGATGGTCCTCTTTAATAACTCAATTACTTCTTTCCTCTTCACCAAAACCCAAACACAAAAAAATGAACTAAACAAATATGGCTGGGCCTCACACTAGCTCTGTGGAAAATACAACCCTTACCAACAATCACTTAATTCTATTTTAAAAACATATTTCCCGGTCCCACTTTGCCTTCACTTAGAAAGGACCGTAGAAACATTGACAGGAGAGCGGTGGGAGGGAGCGAGAAGGGGAAAGATTGTCAAACGACGTCAGTCTGGACTCAAACCTAGGTGCCATGGCGCTCCAGCCCACAGAGTCACTGCGTCCCCAACTCACTTCTGATGTACCCCTAACGGATGGATGGATGTATGTACAGTACATGGATCTCAGTGACGTCACGTGAAGAAATGTGTCACTATGACCTGCATCGACACCACTAGACTTTTACAAAGCTCTGTGTTGCCGAGAGACTGTGAATATGGCAACATGACAACAATATACAATACAAGGAACGAAGTTTCAGCCTGCCAATAGCCTACATGGCATGCAATTTAGGAAATATGCTTGGTATAGATGTATTGCACAAGCATAAATCAAACCCAGTCAGCATTATTTTTCAAGCCATGTAGGCTACATTTGATTTTAGATTAGACATAAGTTGTAGTGAAAAGTGCTTAGACTTTCTACAAAGGATGCAGAACATTTTACGAATGTTGACAGTATATGAGGATTCCCAGGAAAGTAACTCAAACTCCCAAAAGCATATTAAAAAGGCAGGATCTTAATTCGTGACCATAGGGCCTAATCCAGCTAGCCTGGTTCACACACCAGACGGTGTGTGTGTAGCTTCGGCGCCCCCTGGCGGAGCAGAGCTACACATACCACAGATTGTATAGGTCCAGATACGCCACTGGTTGGTTTCACGGTGCATTTCCGGTTTCTGAACGAGGCAAATTTAGACCTCTAGTTGCAGTTCCACCCTTATCTACGTGGTGGCCCAGAGACCAGAATGAATGGAGTCCTATGGAGCAAAACCCCTCATAGTGCCTTTATCTCAATATATGTATCTCAATATATAATTCGAATACACTCGCCTCCAAAAGAGTTGTCGCCTTCCCATCTGTTTGGAATAACAGCTAATAACCTGACTTTCAATTAATCACTTGGCTTCAGAAGTCACTCATATGAAAGCTACACTCGCCTCCAAAAGAGTTGTCGCCTACCCATCTGTTTGGAATAACAGCTAATAACCTGACTTTCAATTAATCACTTGGCTTCAGAAGTCACTCATATGAAAGCTACAACCCTCCCGAATGAAAATGTATGTACAAAAATAAATTTCATGCACCAAAGAAAGATTGACCCTTTAATGAACACAGACAGGGCAGATTTTCACAAGACAAAAGTTTTGTCGCCTATCGAACATAATGTGAAAATGAGCAGATAAGTCACTTCAAAACACTTCAAATATGCAGATTGGGTGTCATACTTAATCACTGAATCACTCTCACCTCTCCAGAAAATCGACTTTGGCCTTTGGTGTATGTTTAGGGTCATTGTAATCATGGAAAGCAACACAATGAAAATCAATGGAGTTCAATGAGAGATGGTGACATATTCGCTATTTGTAGAGCAATACATGTTTAACTTCATGATTTAATCAATGATAAAAGCCCTCAAACACCTGAAGCATGCATGCAGCTCCTCATAAGAGCTGTATCTGTACCATGTTTCACTTTATGCACCATTTCTCTTTTTTCATATTCTTCATCTCCAACACCATATAGTTTTGATGCTATCAGTTCTAAAATGGTTGATCTTGGGATCTTGACTTCAGAGTATGAGTCCCATTAGCCTTCATTTTTGACAGAATTAGGCCTGACATCTTGGCTGGCTTTTTTGAGACAGGACAGTGGGAGAGACTTCTTTGGTGTTAAAGGTGAAGAATTTGGAAAGAATACATGGTGCCTAAAGTCAAACATGGGAGGGATACAGCTCTTATGTGGAGTTGCATGCATGCTGCTGGTGTGTGAGGGCTTTTATCATTGATTACATCATGAAGTTAAAAATGTATTGCCCCCACGAATAGCAAATATGTCACCATCTCTCATTGAACTCCATTGATTTTCATTGTGTTGCTTTCCATGATTACAATGACCATAAACATACACCTAAGGCCAAAGTTGATTTTCTGGAGAGGTGTGAGTGAATCAGTGATTAAGTATGACACCCGATCTGCGTATTTGAAGTGTTTTGAAGTGACTTATCTGCTCATTTTCACATTATGTTCGATAGGCGACAAAACTTTTGTCTTGTGAAAATCTGCCCTGTCTGTGTTCATTAAAGGGTCAATCTTTCTTTGGTGCATGAAATTTATTTTTGTACATACATTTTCATTCGGGAGGGTTGTAGCTTTCATATGAGTGACTTCTGAAGCCAAGTGATTAATTGAAAGTCAGGTTATTAGCTGTTATTCCAAACAGATGGATAGGCGACAACTCTTTTGGAGGCGAGTGTACAACCCTCTCGAATGAAAATGTATGTACAAAAATAAATTTCATGCACCAAAGAAAGATTGACCTTTTAATGAACACAGACAGGGCAGATTTTCACAAGACAAAAGTTTTATCATTGATTAAATCATGAAGTTAAACATGTATTGCTCTACGAATAGCGAATATGTCACCATCTCTCATTGAACTCCATTGATTTTCATTGTGTTGCTTTCCATGATTACAATGACCCTAAACATACACCTAAGGCCAAAGTTGATTTTCTGGAGAGGTGTGAGTGAATCAGTGATTAAGTATGACACCCGATCTGCGTATTTGAAGTGTTTTGAAGTGACTTATCTGCTCATTTTCACATTATGTTCGATAGGCGACAAAACTTTTGTCTTGTGAAAATCTGCCCTGTCTGTGTTCAATAAAGGGTCAATCTTTCTTTGGTGCATGAAATTTATTTTTGTACATACATTTTCATTCGGGAGGGTTGTAGCTTTCATATGAGTGACTTCTGAAGCCAAGTGATTAATTGAAAGTCAGGTTATTAGCTGTTATTCCAAACAGATGGATAGGCGACAACTCTTTTGGAGGCGAGTGTATTGTTTTCGAAAGTATGTATATAAAATACCCACGGCTGAGTTTTAGATTTTTTGAGTCACGCATATGCTTAAAAAGTGATTTTAAGTGTCTATGACGTCACATACTTAGCAAAATGCTAGCGAGTAGTGGGCAACAAAAACTCCCCCTGTAAAAAATCAAACGGACATATGTGCTTTTTTTGTTAAACTTTTGATGTAAAACCAGAACAACATTCAAATCTGAGCCCTGTTGAAGAGACCTTGGGGGAAATTAAGATTTTTAGTATCTAGCTCCATTGGGTCCCATTCATTCTGGTCTCCAATGCACGACTAGTGGAGAACTCATCGGAAATGCAGCCAAAAAAGCTGGTACAATGGGGCTTAATAGCAAGTGGCAAGGCTGTTCTATAAGGGCTGTGCACATACTACCGTCTGGTACACAGCCATAGAGCAGGCGATGTCTACAGCCAGAAAATAGACGGAGCATTTATTGCTTCAATATCAATAGCAGCTCGCATTGAGGAATCACAGGACAGATTATAGACTATATTGATTCTTTAGAGATTAACAGGAAGGTTTTTGAAGGAATTTGTTGATGAGGCAATAAATGCTCCGTCTATGTTCTGGCTGGAGACGGAGCGTGCTCTATGGCTGTGTACCAGACGGTAGTGTGTGTAGCTCTGCTCCGCCGGAGGGCACCGAAGCTACACACACACCGTCTGGTGTGAACCAGGCTATAATCCAGCTAGTGTGAAAGTGAACCACCACTGAAAGTGGAATATATGAGAAGGCTCACTCCCATTAGCTCCTAATGTTCCCTCAAAACATGCAGTTCCACCTAGATGGCAACTGCGGGGAAGTGATGTGGGAAACCTAAACAGAGTCAATTGGACTAAATGCTCAAATATAATCTCCAATTTCCAGTCATCAACCCCATACATACACATTTCCTGTTAAGAACTATGGTTGGCATTACATAATGTATTGTCAAGTTCTTTGGATATTTAGTTTTTCCGAAGTTCCCGGATGCACTGTAAGTGTCTGGCAATGTCACAAGATTTCCATCCATGTGGATGGAAGATTCTAGGGTTTTAAAGTCTGTTCTGTAGGCCTATGTATTTTGATGTGTCTTAATTTTCCATATGTTGGGCTGCTCTGTATGTTTGTTTTTATTTTTGTTTTTCAGACTATGCCACAAAAAAAATGTGCGAACACTTCAATGATCAAGCAAGCAATGGCACAGAAATGTTCAGATGAGGCAAAAATGGGCAGATATAGGCCTACAAAATGACACAGGCACACACACACACACACACACACACACACACACACACACACACACACACACACACACACACACACACACACACACACACACACACACACACACACACACACACACACACAATATGATCAAATTATACAAAATGTATAATTTGCACAACATATAATTTGCATTAAAAAATAATATTTATAGGTCTAGTTTCGAATTTGTTGAGGCAAAAATTATACAACGAAAAAAAACAACATTATTTTAGGCTGCTCCATTGAAACCCTTTCATTTTTCACTTAATGCAACTAGCTGGCGATCACGGTTAACTTCAGTAGGGAGAACGGGGTTGGTTGTCACAAGTTTTGGTTGTCACATGACTCATATCTCAGGTCGCTGATCGAAACCGTTGACACAGAAATGCTTGTAATTGTCATAGGACATCTATGTTGGTGGTATTGGAGGCTAAAACAGTATAACTTTGAGATGAGCGAATATAATGTGTTTTTCACATGAAAATTCAAATTTTGAGAAGTCTAATATTTTTCTTCTCACTCATTGCTCTATGGGCTGACATCAAAACCAGTGTGGCCATTTGAAAGTATAAAGAGTGTAAGCTACTATTTTGGTACATTTTTTTCATCAGAGCTAGCTTGAAAAAGAGTGAAACATGCCAGTTGGGGTTGGTTGTCACACTGCTATCGGGGTTGGGTAGGCCTACAATACTTTTCATTGCCTGTGGTGTTAGCCATAGCGTGCCATGTGGCATTTCACATTCAGTTGTGTGTGAAATACACTACATTTGCATTTTTAAAGTTCTAAAGAGTAGGGTGACTTCAGGTAATTTGAGCCACTTTTTGGTAAATAGCTTGGGAAAATAATACCATCTATGCACTTTTAATGTGTATATATAATTAATAACTACTATATTTCATCATTTTGTGTTGGAATTATATTATAAAACATAATTATTTAGGCCCCACAAGTCTTGAAACCCTGGATGTGGCAACTTTTTTGGAAGGAGCCGCTTGAGCTAATTTGAGCCACCTTATCTGGTAATTTGAGCCGGTTAAATAAAAAAGGGAAAAAGTCAATAATTCATAATTCCTTTTCATACTAAATCACAATTCTGTACAGCCACATGTCTCTGGACAGTGTTCATCCTATTTTTTCACTTTTTCTGTCTCCTCTCTTTTCATCTGCATTCATTTCTTTTCACCTGTCATCTTCCTTAATTTTTCCTCCAAAAGTACACAAACATGAGCTAGCTACCGCTAAACAGCAGCAAACAGCAGCAAACTCCCATTGATTATAATGGTGGCTCAAATTAGCTGAACGTGGTGGCTCAAATTACCTTAACCCACTGAGCTAACAGTTGAAACACCATAAACATATATTTTTCCAAAAAGGGTAATAATAAGCCACACTAACAAACATTAATATAGTGCATACCATCCACACAGAAAACATACTTTGTTTTTATGTGTATATCTGCTGGTATATGTAAGTTATAATACTTATAATAATTTGGCTAACTTTAGCGTGCCATGCTAAATTCCATGCAACTTTCTGGTGCAGCCTTCATTGGAATAAGTATCCCGCCCACCATATCAATCAAAACTCAATAAAATCCCCTGTTACATGTAATGAACTGTTGTGGCAACAGATTCCCATACTTTGTAGTCATTGGGTCTCATTTCCAGAGGGGCTAGAACCCCAAAACCTTAAATGGCTCATTTTAGCTGATGGCTCAAATTACCTGAAGTCACCCTATAAAAAGTAGCAAATGGACCTTATCTGAAGAGTATATGCCTAGATGAGAGCTAGTTTAGGTTCACATTTCATTGAAATTAAAATGTTGTAGGCCTATCATTTTTATTGAATGTTAAAAATGACAATTTCTCCCCATTAGGATAACATTGTTTTGTGACAACCACCCCTGCACTGGGGTTGGTGGTCATACTTATGCAAGGTGTCTTTGACGGCCCATATCTTTTGAAGATAATGGATGTAGGCAATGACTATACAAATGTACCTGGCATATGAAGCATTGAAGCTGTATAGAAATGGTTTTCTTGTAATATACTGTTTTTTTTCCTGAAATTAGATTTAAGTAAAAACAAAAACGTGGCAACCAACCCCAGTCTTCCCCTACTGTAATTGATCCTTCTCATGGTTTGAGATTCTCAGGACCACCAAGGTGGAACTCATGGCCAAAGTCAGTCAGGGGCTAACGCGCGTGCGTGGCAAAGGGGGAGGAGACGTTCGGGGAAGCGTCGCGATGTGTGGGTTGTTAGCTGGAGCTAGCTGTCCTCCTAGCATCCTTGTGGATTTTACTTGTAGTCACACACGTAGTAACCGTATCGTAGTCAGTGCAGCTGTCGTTCGTTTTGTATTTCACCTCTGCCTCATCTCCGATATTGCTGAGACTTGGGCCTGACCTGTCGGAGGAATATTTTTTGCTGAAGGGGACATCTGTTTTCATTTTCTCTCATGAGGCACTAGCCAGTTATGCCCTCTGATTTTATATCGCTGCTAAGCGCGGATATCGACCTTAATTCCCCCAAATCCCTCTACTCTAAAGGTAAGACGACAAATTCCAAAGTGACCCTGTATTTAGTCAACTCCTCAGCAGTGCAGTCATTTCTATTGTTCAACTCTGCTCACGGCTGCTGTAAACTTATTTAGTTAATGCTGACTTTGTGGACCAGTATTATGGCATCACATTTTAGCCTGCAAACATCAGTCACAGAATGCGTTGCTAATATCGAGTTCTCACAGGCAGCTAGTCAACGTTGCTCGGAGGGAGGCGTGTTGTGTGACAGAGGGTTTGGCGATTTGCATCTCAGTATTTTCCTAGGGGATGTCGCTTCACCATACCAATAGCTCAGCAGAGGATTCAACTCATAGTGGTAATTGTGTCCGTTCCGCCTATTAAATATATGTGCAATTACATTAAATCTCTCGTTGGCACCAGAATACAGGACCAATTCCGAAAGCCAGCCACTCTAAACAGGCTAGCAGACTGGTTAGCTGTGCAGCAGGAGTAGCTCGCTAGCAGTGTACTAAACCGTCAGTTGTCTGCAGCTGATGGGAACTGGTTAATTAGCTATCTTTCACGGAGGCTACAACATTGGCACGAGATGCGTCTGAAGTCCACATGGACGCAGAAAGTCTGTGAAGTCTAACAGTTATTGCTTATGTCAAACCAGCGTGTTCAGCCTATTTGCAAGGCCCAGTCTTGAGATTTATAATGCTGACAAAACTGAGGTAACCCTATAGCTCTTATATTAACTTCTGGGCCAGCACTAATTATGTCCACATAGTTGGTGTCCATTCAGTAGGCTTTACGATGGTTGCTGACACTGCCTGGTTGGCATCCCAATGTAGCGCTTCCACTGCCTCCCTTGGCTGTAAACAAAGACAGGCGCTGCACGTC